>NC_081411.1:70617427-70839927 GCF_030272615.1 Cryptomeria japonica | reverse complement strand
GAGTGCAAGGCTCTGACATCATAAGGGATGAGGCCCGGATCATGCCCCGGGCGAATTTGGTAGAATGGATACCCCTCACTCCTTGGCTCTTAGCTGAAGAGGTTCATCCTATTGTCTCATGCCCTTGTATCAGGTGGCACAAATTACTTTGTGAAGGCCCTCACTAGGCTGGCAACTTGTGGGCTTCATGCCCTTGCTAGGGTGTCGTGCTCACAAGTCTAGACCTCCATAAAAAAAAACCAAAAAAAAACCAATGAGTATCAGTATAGATGATGGATTCAGAATGGAGACACTTGAAACATAGAATAATGTTGAAGTTAATATGAAAGGAATAAAATAGTTTGTTTATATTTAGGTGGCATATATAAAAGAACCTTTCAATACTTTTAGAGCCTTGGTTTGAGATGATTTGTCAATTCTAATGGCATACTGGATTCCTTGAACAAAGAAATTTCCTTTTCAAATATTATTAGACTAGCTCATATCCCTCTAGGAGAATTAGAAGATAGATCATATATTGAGGAAGTAGTAGAAGACAATGAATGAGAAGATGTAAAGAATACATACTAGATATGTGAATTTGTGGATGTAGAAGAAGATGAAGATCCAAAGAGTGTAGGATGGATTGACTAGATAGTGATAATTGTAGTATTATATACAATGAGAATGTTTTGGATGTTTGGAGGAAAGGAGAACAAGAGCTACAATAAGAGAGATTATTAATTTCAAAGAGTATTCTTGATACATGATAAATACCCTAAACTTCTACAAAAACAAGTAAAGCATGCTAGTAAAAGGAAAAATAGCAAGAAGCATAATAAGTTAAAATCCAAATATACATATAGAATTTTGATACACATACAAACTAGATCATGGAGATTCTAGATAATTCATAATATGACCTCAAGGACACTTAGAGTCAAGGAAAGAACAATATATAAATAGGATTGTATAAGGATTCCATTTTGTAGGAAAATTTGAAGTCTAAATAGGAAAAACCTAATTTACCATATGCTAACTAGGCATATGATACATAGCATAGGGAGAATTCTGATAAACATCACATTAAATAAACACATCCATAACTAAATAGTTGTATTAAAAAGTACGTAGATAGAAATAAAGGCTAGAAAATATATCCATAGGAAAGATAAAATGCAAGAAACAACCAAAAAAATAAAAAATTGACATTGTAATAAATGCATTCACCCCCAAAACGTTTATAAGTACTACTCATGACTATCCTAATATTCAATCTCTTACCATGGCTTAATTTTTCTATCATGATGAATCTAATCCCATGAACTTAGCATTTTGTGCAAAACTCTAGATATTTTGGCCTAATTCATATATGCATACTCATCACCATGACCACCCATATTCTCATAGCTCCTATAGATAAGCCCTCGCCAAAATATTAAAGATTTCCTTACAAGGCAATCCTTGTGCATTTGCTAGTTTCATTCTAAGTGATATTAACCAACATAATATACACAAAGGATCTGAGGAAATACATCCACACATGTATGGGAGAGATTGACCATACCAAATTATAAGAGATAAGAGGAAATTTGTTGCAATTGTGTACTAACCTATACTCATACGAATATGCCAAAATTGGAGAAAAGAAGCTAGACACATGGAAAGATTTCGTAGATTTCACAATGGATGAAGGATGGCTCTAGATTGTGTTCAATATGTTGTATGATGAGTATTTGTACCTAGACAAAAGTCATCACATTACAAATGAGGCCATCCATGCCATTATTAGAATGCTCACACAAGGGACAAATTTTCCATAAAAAGGCATTAAAAAATAAAATTCACAAAGTTGACCAAAGATACTTTTGAAGGAAGGAGTGTGGGTATCAATAATATTACAAACTTAGTAGTGCAATATACAACAAAGGTGATCACTTATAAAGTCTATTTTATCAACCAGGAAGGCTCCACCACTGCTATTGCAATACACACAAAATACCAAATGGTGGTTGAATGTGAATACTTTAATGTATGTGCCACTCTTTGATTTGAGTTACTCAAGAAAGTAGCCCTGACAAAGACTATGAGTTATAATTTCTAGTATGGTATGATGAGAGAAAATTATGATCCATTTTATACCATATTCTAACCTATTTCATGTACTTTCACACTCATTCCAACATTCCATTTCTATTCCATATCATACTGTTTTCCCATTTTATGTTGCATATGATTTAATATATATAAGTAATATTTAATTCAGTTATTAGATAAAATAAGTGAATAAATAAATATTAGATTGTATATTATAGACTTCTTGTCTCCTTCTATGTAAGAACCTTCTTGCCACATCATCTCGATGCCACGAACATATTTTCCAATGCATCTTCAAGATACATCAAATATGTCTTGAACAGGTCATACACATCATCATTTGATGGGATATCCATTATTGGTCTTCGCCTTAACATTCTTCGTCATTGGAGGATGTGTCTTCTTTTCTTCCATAGTTCCCTAATTTCTTCAGCCACCTCATCAAATGATCTTGATTGTTGCCACATTAAATGATACTTTTGGGATCTAATTAAGGATGAGTTCATTCGATAAAGATATATTTATTTATTGTTGAAGAGGAAACTGAAAATCGTTCTGTCATTCCCTATTTTAGCTGTTGTTGTAACATACACGTTTTTATTATAAGGCCAGCTATGTAGAGACAATTTTATCGTTTCTTATTTCTAGCGGCAGGTGTAACAAAGCCGTTTTTAATATATGGCTGGCAAGCACTATTCCACTTAAACCATTCATATGCAATTTGTTGGCTGCATGCCCCAAACAAATTGACCATTTTTTGCACGTACCCATTATATTGGAACTGTATATATATCAGCTCCAAGGAAAATTATTGTAAGAAGACTTTGGCATGAGAATATTGCTGTAGCAGAATATTGTATTGACTTCATCATTTTCTAATAAACGAAATCAATGTTTGCATGATCAGTCCCATGTAAGAAATCTTTTGTTTTATACATCGTTTGAACCGGAGCAAGGGCCCACTCCTCAGGGAAGCTCAGTGACATGTCACTTAAATTTGGTTTGGAATAGTTCATTAAAGTTTAATTTTATTATTATTCATTTATGGGAAGGTTTGTCGATTGTTAAATTAATTTTTTGTCTATGCAGTTCTTATCACCAGGAAGTAACAGTTTCTATCATCAGAATCACTTTTCTTTGCAATAGATTTATTTTCATAGCCACATTCATAACTTTTCATCTCACAAATTTCACTCCTTTGTGACATATAGTCTCGACACCTTTCACAAGATTACGATCCCCAAATTGACATTTAGACCAAGCTGAAAATAGTTTATTCCTTATCCCAATGTTGGCCTATCATGATATCTTGCAAGTTCTCCTCACTTTATATACTTTCAATGAACTACTTTCATATGCTAGAAAAATAAGGGATTCGTGTAAAACACTAATAGTCCAAATACAAGATTATGTTAAGAGTGTCTTGGACCTTAATGCATACAAACAAGTATTTGCCAGATGTTTTAAGGCCTTTCAAAAGAAAATGTTTGATGGATGGAGAATTTTAAAAGTTATGCTCATACAATATTTGGACACTATTGTGTTTCAAGTAGATAAAAACTTTAACATAATGAAAACAATAGACCTATGGACCTGTGGATAACCCCACTACCATATGAGATATAAGATAAAGAGGTAGATTTCTATGTAGCATGTTAGCTATGTTTACCTAAGGACCTTAGGGTGAAGAAGCGTCCCAAAGTAATAGAATATATCAAATTAGTAGCTAAAGAGAAGTCTGCAAAATGATTGGAGAAGAAAAAAAAAAAGGTTACATGAGAAATGAGGAATACCTCGTAAAGAACAACAAGAGAAAAAGGAGCAAAAAGAGGAGACTTGACCTACCCATAGAAGGTCCAAGAAATTGCACAAAGAAATTCCCCATACAAAATCTACACAAACAAGGTCAGCTGACCAATAAAAACTATGTTACAAAAAACACTTATAAAATATTAATTTGAAAAAGAAGCAGCATAGTCCCTATTGTACATGAGTGTAGACAAGAAAAAGACTTATATAAAAATAAGAACACATTGTAATGTAGAATTGGAAATAGATACTAAAGAAGAACTAAAAATAATACCGGAGGAGGCCCTCGAACTTGTAAACACACCAACACTAGGTGTTGGTGTGAATAAGGACATTTTCTAACTAGTTATTGTTTAGCACTTATTAATGCATGCTATATTTACCTACGATAGCTTAGTTGTCACATTACACAATCTTTTAATATTGTTCATGTTAGTTATATTAAGTGTCATTTTAAATAGTGAGTTGGTATCATGCATTTAATTTTGTAATAGCATAGCTTTAACTATGCCCTCCTGACTTATATAAACAAGCTCATTGTAACATATCAATGCATCTCAATACAATTTATCTTTTTTGATGAAATATATATCTCTCTTTCTATGAAAATTCTCACAATCATGATCCTAATATAAGAGGTTACAAACTCCGACATGATGTTAAAGCTTTTTGATCTGCATCTCTTTCCAATTGAGACCCTTCAGCAGCTTTACTGAGGTCCCAAGAGTTTCCAGACTGGTGACATATATTTCCACCATTTCATTTGGCACCACCCAATTTGTGTCATATTTCACTCTTGGTTAATTGCATGAATATTTTCCTAGTTTGATCATAGGCCTACATTATCATTTCCCTGCAAAATTTCTAAGCTGCATACATTTTTCAGTCCCTCCCATAGGCGAGTTTGTAGATTCGATAGCATTTTGGCATTCGAAATTCTTGAAATTTTTAGAAGTCGCCCTCGTTCAGTCTGCTGTTACATCTGTGACTATATTATTTAGTTTTTTTAGCCTCTTCGCAGCGACAATTATACCTGCTAATAGCGATATATATTTCATCATTCCAGTTGCAGCGATGTTATCTGTTAAAGCTGCTTTCTGCGATATACATTTAAGAATCCTCACATTTTCATCTTATTGTGGATTTTCAACCTCCTTGACATAGCAGTAATATCATTACCTCCTGTGATTAGACACTGATAGCGATTTCTATTGCGTACATTGAGGAGTGATAGACATCAAGGCGCATATTATCTAGTGGCTGCATCGTTATTTTCACTAGATCGATATCCTTGTTTTCTTGGCAAAGGTATTGTCACGTTGTTTTGCCAGATCATTTTAGCAGCACATCACAAGTTGGTGCGATTAGAGGCAGCATATTTGCCGATCCACGAGTCTCTTGTTTTTCTTTATTCTATTTTTGTTATCATTTTTCTGTTCGTTTTAAATCTTTACAATTGGTATCAGAGCCATGGTTTGATTGAGCAAAGATGAAAAGGTAGATAGATAAAGGATTGAAAATTCTTGAGAAGATGCAGAAGTTCGAAGTTAGAAAAATTAGTTGTTGGTATTGTGGCAAGTGAGGCCATGTCAAAATAAATTGTTGCCCTTTTAAGAAGGCTGAAAGGCAACTAAAAGATGAAGACACTGATCCACTCATCAAAGAATTTCTTGCAAATTTAGACTCGGTGGAGGGTAAAATTGTGCACGCAAAAGTTAATACAAAACGTCACTTACATTGGTGGGATGGCTGGACGAAAGAGAGTTCAGCTAAAGAGGAGAATTCAGTTAAAGAGAAGAGAGTTAAAATCCTAGAACATAATACGACGACGAGGGAGAATCTGATGGCCTGTATTGAAAAAAAATGAGGCAGGAGATTGAGAAGTGCAGGGCTTCCAATTCTAAGATTACAGAACAAGTTCAAAATTTGGCAGAGATCCCAGTTCGATACTCGGATGAGAAGGTTTATGAGGATGTTGTCATTGAAGAAAAGCCTAGAATGGTTATGGATGAGCAGGTGAAGGGTCACGAGGAGTGGGAGGCTTGTGATGAGAATCTCTCGCTAGCAACAACAACAGCTCGGCTGTTGGTGACAGTGCAATAGCTGGAAGATGAGGCGAAAGAGTTCGTTCACTTATTCGATGTCGTGAAGGCTTGTATAAGGCCTAATATCGTCAATTTTCTGCATGTAAATATGGCGAAGAGAAAAGAGCATAAGGATGTCGTGCGAACGAAAGTTGACCATAAGACATCTGCGTAGTCTTGGCGAACCAGAAGAGCTGTGTCAAGAATCTCGAGAGATTCTAACGCGAGATTTCTACGGAGGAGTTCTGGACAGGTGGCCATGGCTGTGGTGAAAAATGGTGAAAGGTGTGATAGAGGCATGCTCGGAAAGGAGGCTGCCCTATTGGCAGCAATGATAGCCGCCCACACCAGGGATAAGCCAGTTGCAAGGGAAGATGAATTGGAAGATCACCTTGCTAGCAAAGATGAAGCCGAAGATGAAAAGATCTGTGAGGAGGTTAAATTGCCGCCGACTCACCATAATTTAAACGAAAAGAAATACGTTGGAGAGGAACCAAAGAGGCCTGTGGTGGTTGATCATGCATTTGGATGCAGAGCTGAAGGCGGTTGGAGAATATGGGCTGAGGAGGATTTGGAAGCCATGAAGACTGCTGGTAGTGTCCCCTCTGTGCTTGGTATTTCTTCTTGTATTGGAGGGTATACTGGAAGTCGGTTGGATCATCCAAGTCCATTTGATGCTAGTGACAAAGGAGAAAACAAAGGTTTTCGAGCTGACAATGCAGTCCAGGCAATGCACCTAGCGACATTGCAGATCCAACCCTCTATCGAGCAGGTCAATATGGAAATTGATATCTTCAAACTTGAGATTGCTAATTTGAGAATGCCTGAGACAAATTTAGTCGATGCCCATGCTCATTTGAAGAATTTGTAATCCAAATTGAAAGAAGCAAGAGCTTTAGAGGTTAGGGCTTCAGTGGCAGGCCGCAATGGTAACCTCAATCTAGAAGAAGCCTGGATGAAAGTGAATGATGCTAAAGAAGACGAGAATAAGGCGATGGAGTCATTGAGGCAAATAACTGCAAAGCTTGTAGAAGCCAACACTGGTCTTAAAAATGAATGCAAGGTGTTTGTTCTAAAAGAAATAGTGCAGTGCTTGATGGCTTCTCCTGGACCCCCTGTTGAGGCCTCCATGGTTGAGGGTGTGATTTCAGCCGAAGAAAACGTTCAAAATCAGCCTTTGGAATTGGAGAAGGCACAATCTAAGAGGTTTGTCTCGCTCAGTGCCTAAAATTGTTTAGAAAATGAAGTTGTTGCCAAGTCTATCAGTTCACCGGTGGAGGGATTGTTGAGTGAAGTGAATGGGTAGAATGGCTCAACAGCTGCAAATGGAGAGATTTTTGAATGGGATCACCGTGGTACCTATCGACACAATGAACCTGCTCGATTTGGAAGTGATGAGGTCTGTGCTTTGCAGACGTATTACCACCAAACAATGAAGAGAAGGTGTCTTTGGTCGTGCTAGGAGTGGAGATGCACCAGTTTGTCACTGCTAACTGTGATGGGGCCCAAGTGGCTGAACAAATCACTCAATACATTATCCGTTGTGAGGATGATCCTGCAAGGCGGTTAGGGGATCGAGTCTCTAGGGAGTGCAATCTTGAAGTGGGTGTTTTGCATGAGATTATATGTAATTTGGAGGGGAATAGGCTATTGGCCGAGGTTTGTCCCTTTCTGCCGATTTCGACCCAGGCTAAATTTTCTGTGGTGGAGTTCAATGTTCTAGAACAGGATATGCACACCACTGTCTTGATGCTCCAGCAGACACAAAGCCTGTTGGTTGTTGTGGGAAGGGAAGTTGTCCAAGTGGCCTTCAAAAATATGTCTCGTGGCAATGATCTGGTTGTTCACCAGATGTCTCTTCCCGCTAATAAATTTCGTAGCGTGGTTCGGATAAGTGTGTCTGAAGAGATGGTTATTTTTGAAAATTTATTAAAAGATTCATTTCTGGACGAATGTTTTGTATTACACATTGATGTTTCTGATTTTGGTATAATTGGTGAATTTGTGCTAGAAAATGTTTTTGACTCTAGTTTGAGTTGGAGAAGGCTCTTTCAAAGTTTTCGTGAACAAAATTTAGCAAAATTAAAATTTTCTATGGGTTTGGTTATACTGTGAATTAAAAATGGAAGCAGGGATGCATAATGGCTGTACCGGTTGGCCTTCACGGGGGAGATTATTAGGAATGTGAAGTGCAACAGTCACATGACCTTTTGGTTCCCTCAACTCTTTGATTTATACCTTTGTATGAAAATATAAGTATGTGTGCAGTCCATGTATGGTTATTGGATTGATATCGATTAATAAGAATATTCCCTGCTTTGAATGTGGATATAAGCATATTTGCCAAACCACAATAAATTGTGTGTTATGTCTTATTTTTCTTTATTCTATTTTTGTTATCGTTTTTCTGCTCATTTTAAATCTTTACAATATTAAGAACAACGATATTGTTTATTTCCTATCATGAGCCAACCTCCATCAGCTTTGATTATTCCTATTGACTGGCATTGATTGAAAGCTAGTGAGGCATCATTACTGTGGACTGATATCACTAAGCAGATTGCTCATAGTGCATCTATATTTTGAGCTCGAGTCTTCATTCCGAGTCTCCATTTGACCATTATTATTTTTAACCTATCTACTCGATCCGATCTATCATTTGCATTCGATTCAAAATAACGATTTTATTAGGCTTTGGCAGCGCTTTATACCCGTTGTGGGGCTTTCATTCGTACCCGAGTCGATTGAACAATTTCTGGAGATTTGGTTTTTGACTGCTGCCAATACTATTTGATGTTGACCTCATTTTGTATGCCTCTCATCGAGTTCGAAGATTCACATTTAATATTTGTGGCGGGATCATTTTAATTGGGTTGATCGACCTCGATGGGCAGAGCTCTTTCATCTTCTGAGGCTCGTCTACTTACAAAGTGTCATTTTGTTGGTATTGTTCACTTTGTAAGAGTCAGTTTAATTGTTCATTGGTCAGAGAATATTGTTTGTTTGAATTGAATTTACGGTTGGAGCAATAATACATCAGGTTCTTCATTGAGGATAGCGTCTTATAGGCCGACATCCTTCACTTCCTTTTGTGGACAGCATATGTTCGAAGTTTGAGGCCGAGTTTGTGAAATCAACCATATTTCATTTGCTCGTGGATGTTATCTGGACCTGTCCGGGCCTTTTATTAAGTCATCCACTCATTTGGTAATTCATTTATTTTATCTTGTGGTGCATGCAACTCCCGCCACCTCATCGGCACTCATCGGGCACTCGTGATTTTAGGATTCGAAGGTTGCAAACTCTAACATATCACCTTCCTCACGGCCACTCATAGAGCAGTCGTGCTCTATTTGGTTACCTAAGTTTTTGCTCACGTCCCTGCATTTACATATAGTTTTGTCGCTTCCTAAAGGGCAACGTTTGGTTTGCAAGCATTGGATCATCAGTTACTTACCATTCTTGGAGGTGTTTATTCATTATGGAGATTGGATTTTTGTGATGGATGTAGTTCTTGGAGAGTATTGATGTTGATATTTTAATACATCACTTCTCATTTATTTCGATATATCTTGCAAATCTGTTTTTTGCAGAGAAGATTTGTCCCATGAGGTTTTCTCCCTTTTCTTTGTTTGTAAGACATTACTTGTAACATTAATTGTGAATGGTTGCCTAACATGTCCTATTTTATGGGACTAATATATTACATCTCCAAATTAGCCATGCATAAATTTTCTCCATAAGTTACATTTGAGGGAGGGTGTTGGTGTGATTAAGGACATTTACTAACTAGTTATTAGTTAGCACCTATTCATGCATGATAGGTTTAATTGGGATAGATTAGTTATCACATGACACAGTCATTTAATATTGTTCATGTTAGTAATCCTAGTTGTCATTTTAGATAGAGTGAGTCAACATCATGCATTCTATTTTGTCACAAGGTAGATGTTACTTTAACTTCCTCACTTGCCTATATAAGAAGCTCATTGTAATAGTAAGGGGATCTCATCTCAGTACAAGGAGCACAAAGTGGTCAGTAGTCTTTTGGGGTGAAATTCCCTATCCGAATAACATAAGGTGAAGATTGTGGTGGAAGACTAATAGGTGGTCCCATACTATAGGAGCTTCAGATTCAAAAAAAAAACTTATATGGGGGAAGTAGAGTGCCTCGACTATTCACGACAGAATGTTTCTACAAAGTGCTTTACTTCCTATAGGAGAAGGTTCATAGTGGAGAAATCTAAGGAGAAATATTGACATTTTCTATGTCAACCTGAACCATGTAGATAACAGATCTAAGAAGTCATCAATGACTAAACCCTCCATATTTCCCTAAGACCTAAAACCCTAAAACCTTAAGGCTTCTAGCCTTAGCCTTCTTTTTAGTCTTGTTTTTTTCCTTTGTTGATTGGCGTAGGTGCTCATTTCACTTAAATCAACTAGCTAGAGTGTTCCTTATGCATTCTAGAACTGGCTCTATTTTACCCGCTATCAATAGGCATGAAGTTAAGTGTTAGCATGATCGCTTAATTGCAGGTTCATAGCTATTAAGGGTCACCATAGCTTGGCCTTGTGATGTTGCGACCCTATTGCAATTACCTTTGGTTGCTAGTTGGATCATTGCAACTATCAAGGAACTGTGCTATTTCATTTTTTTATGAGTCCTAGGTGATTACCATCATGTTGAGTTGTACCTTCACAACTTGGGGTTGGCGATCAGGGATTTGTCTACAATGTTGTGATGGGGTTAGTGATTACTATTAGCAGTTAGGTCACATCATTGTTGCTTCTTTATAACCATTTGGGATAAGTTGTGAGCTTGTGATTGATGGGCTTAGTCAAATGGTGGCCCAATAGAATTTCATGGATACATGTTGGTCGTCCAATTTCACTTAGGGGTGAGATCGAGGGCTATGTTTTACTCTCCTTTTGGGGGATTTATGGGGTCTTCTAGATGCATCTTAGCTATTCATATGCATGCAAAGGGAAGGTCCAATGACCAAGATTTAAATTTGAGGATGAACATTAGAGGACAATAGTGCAATGGTGGTTGTTGACCTATCAGGTTAGAATTGAATGTAGTTCCTATCTATAAGCTAATATGATTAGATTGCACTCAAACCACTTTGAGATACTACAAGATGATATAAATTACTCTATGGTGGCTCTATAGACATTTCCCAGGGCCTCCCATGCTTATTTATTGCTTGTAGAAGACTTTTGGTCTGACAGAGTGTATTTTGATGTCGGCCTAAGTGCAAATAATTTCTTGATTGTCAAGGGATTAATAGTCTTTCTCAATTCTACAGGATACTTTTAGACACACAACAATCTAATTTATGTCTCTAAAACCTAACCCCTATTGGTTAGGGTTTCTAAAGTCAATGTTCTATCGAATTTATGCCTAACTTATAAAGAAAAAATTGTAACATAGTTTAATGTCTTTTTCCCTTTTCCCTTATGGAAGTCTCTTTTATAACTGTAATATACTTTTCCTTTGCATCAATTAAGTTAACCTTTTATCTCCTTTTAAGTTCATTTACCTTGTGCAAATTATATTGTTTTGTTTGATTTATACGTTGTATGGACTAGCTGCTTATGAGGGTCGTCTATAGATGTTTCAGTCCCTGTTTATTCCTATTAAGTTTTTATCTCATATATATCTTAGAGATTGATTAAGGATAGGAATCTTTGTATGCTTTGGTTTTCTTTATTGATGTCTAATAGTATGCTTTGGTTTCCTTCTTTCCTGTTCCACTACAAGTGGTAGAATAGGCTTAGGAGTAGGTTTCACAAGTGTTGGGTTGGTCCAACACTACACCCTAATTGGAAAGGAAGCCAAACTTCTCCAGATATTCAACTTCACATGTCCAAGGTCCCACACTTGGAGGTTGTTTCCATGTTTCAAAAGATTGTTGAGCATTAGTGTTCAATAAGGGTGTAAAATTTTATGACAACAAGAAGAAAAACAATATTCCATGGAGAAAAAATGTTAAGAGAAAGTGCAACAATGGTGTGAGTGGAAACACTAGAGTAGAAGTGTGACTTAGAATCCCCAATCAAGGAGGGGCCTAGTTCTTGTAAAGGGTAATCCATCACCGACTCACTAGAGCATCTATCATGCACCAACTTGAGTTCTAAAGGAAAAAATGTCTTTGAGGAATTTGGAGTCTACGTGAGAAACTATAGCCGAGGGTGAGGTGCAGTGTATATAGTGCTAGTGTTTCAAGACTAGACATGAACCTAGGGGCGGGAACTAGTAATTAGGTGCTTTCAGAAGTACTTGAGGTAGTGATCAACAACATAGTTGAGATTGATTGTAGACTGAGATAGGAGCCATTTCTTCATAATCAATAAAGCCATCTATTTGCCCTAAAATTGTGTTCATTTGTTTATGAATATTTCCACTATGAAAAGTTGTAAATTGTTTTGCAAGTGTCTGTGTAGCTATTGGATCTTGAGAGTTCTTACATGCATAGTTTGGTTTCTTGGAAGTGCTTGGATCTCAGAAGACAAGTACTAAAAGAATTGTTAGTTTTGCACAAGTAAATATAGCCTTGTGAAAGTTTGTATTAGAGAACAATGTTTTTATAACCCCACTCCAACATGCTAAGTGATTTTAGCAATTTAGCATTCATGATGAGGTGATTCAAAGGGTATATTGACAATGAGTTAGAAGGATAGTAGGGCTCACCCTAGGGTCATGTAAATGAAAGAAATGCTTCCTAGAAGAGAGAGGACAAGATTAATGACTTGGAGAACCCCGTAGAGTATATGGAAGATGTGGCACTCCCAAAATGCATGGATTTGGATGAAGTAGATATCAAAGATCTCTAGGTTGTCCAACTAGAGTAGTTAAGGCTTGAAAATCAGTTGAAGAACACACTCTCTGAAATCAAGTTCATCAAATATTATGTCACTCAAGCTAGGTTTGTAAAGGGTCGTATGGTGTCAACACCAAAGAATTAGGATGGTGAAAAAGATGACAAGACAGTAGAGAATTTCTTCTTTGACATGGGAAAATACCTAAAATCCTTGAGGGGAGGGTTGAGGAAAAATTGGAGACATCATCTACATACCTTGTTGGAGCATCAAATATTTGGTGGAGGGTGAGGATCCAAGATATGGAAGTAGGAATACCAATTGTCAAGGTAGACAAATGGGAAGAACTATGAGATGCAGTTAAGGAGTAGTTCAAACTAGAAAATGTAGGTTGGGCATCCTTCAAATAGCTATTACACCTGAAGTAGATTAGGAAGATCAGAGGTTAAATCAAGGCTTTTTGGGCTTTAATATTCAAATATCCAAACATGGATCTAGAATTTTAGCTATATCACTTCTTGAAAGGTGTGGCACCATTGGATCAAAATGAGATTCAAAGGCTGAAGGTCCTAGATGTCAAAGAGGTCATTTCAGTTGTAGATCAGTTGGTTGACTACAAGGATGTACCAAAGTTGCAAGGAACTTTAGGTGGATCTAACCCCCCAAAGAAGGACAACAAAATGTTGTAACCCAATGATGAGAGAATATCTAAGGGAAAGGGGTTAGATGATTCAAGTAGTAAGTAGAGTGGGATGAGAAGTCCTTAAATAATAAGGGATCAGGTAAAGGTTCCAAGGACATCAAGTTAATGAATAACAAAAGAGGGCATGGGTGCTTCGTTTTTGCTAGCTTAGATCATTGGGTGAGGGAATACCCATAGTGAAAAAAGTTAAACTTGACAAAAATGAGAGCATAAAAAGATGAATAGATCACAACAATGGGAGTGATCAAGTATTTGGGTGTAGCCAATGCTGAAGAGTAGCCAAAGGCTAAATCTGCCATACCTAAGAATTGAAATAATTTTATTACATAGAATTCTAGATGAACGGGAAGAATACAGTGGAAATAGAGGATTCAAGGGCCCCTCACAAATTTATCTTAGTTGGAAGAGCTTAAGATTTGGATTTGTATAAGTGAATCTATGCTCCTTCAAGGAGATTAATTCCCTATTTAAGAATATACATGGTATTCTTCAAGACATGCCAATGAAAGTTGATATGAATGAATTTGATTTGAATTTGGGTCAGGAGTTCTTGAATGTTGAAAAAGTTCCAATTATTCCTTACTTGGATTCATTGGTGTTTTTGGATTCAAAGTGGACATGCATTGTCAAAATTACAAATTGGTGACAATCTAGGAAGGTTTCGATGATCTCATCATTAGGAATGAAAAAGGTGGCGAAGAAACACAACAAGGAATCAATGTTTCTAGCAGTGCTACTTGGTGTGGGATAAAATAAGAGTGTAGGAGACACTCAACCTATCAATAATTGCATGCAAAAAATATCAATTATATGCAAGTAAAGATTAAATACAGGAATTAAAAAACACAAAAATTACAATAGTGAGGAGAAAATTTCTAATGTGGCTAACCCAAACTTGGGATACATCCACCAAAAAGAGAGTCCAATATTATTATCTAGAAAATCAAATTGATTACAACCATCAATCCCCTGCAACTCAATATTGTTGCAAAAATGCTACAAAACTCTATATAGAAAACACTAACCCTTAGCTGTTTTATCAATACATATGTCAGTTACAAAATATGTTTATAATATGTCATCCCATTGAAAAACTAACTCACAATAGCTTTATAAAATAATAAATATCAGTTGATCTTTCAAAGGTGTTGCTCATGGACCCCGCAAGGGATGCTGCACCTTGACCTCATATTGGGGACACTACTCTCAAACCTCCATTGAATAATTTGGGGAGAACGTATGCTAATAAATGTAGGGAAAATTTAACCTTCAATTCTTATTAGGCTCTATACAACAACACAACCCACCTGAAGTAGAGGAGATCATTTTGGAGTTTGAGGACACAATGGTAGTCAAGATATCCACTCAACTCCTACTGAAAAGAGCTATAAATCACAAGGCTGAATTGGAAATAGGTGTGAATCTTGTAGCATGGGCTCCATATAGGCTATATGGTCCAAAGATGGTAGAACTAAAGAAGTAGTTGGAAGAGGTATGGTATATCAAGCCATCTCATTCTCCATATGGGGAACCTGTGTTATTTTACAAGAAAAAGGATGGAACATTGAGGTTATGTATCATTTTCTAGGAACTAAACAAATTGACCATAAAGAAAAAGTATCTTGTACCTCTCATTGCTGATTATTTTGATTGCATGTCTAGGGTGAGGGTCTTCAACAAACTTGATCACAAGCAGGGCTACTACCGAGTGAGGATTGTAGTGGGAGATGGAGATAAAGTTGTCTGTGTGACCAGGTATGGGTCATGCGAGTTCATTGTGATGTTTTTTGCGCTATGAAATTCACCAAGAACATTTTGCATGCTCATGAACAATTTGTTCTCACCTATATTGGATAAGTCTGTGGTGGTATATTTTGATGATATACTAGTTTACAACAAGAACATGGAGGAGAACACTTGGTATTGCTATTTTAGTTGCTCCATGAGCAACAACTCTTTGTCAAAAATGAAAAATGTGTATTTTATCAAGAAGAGGTACACAGATTAATGGATATAATTGGAAAATTTTTTATTTATCTAAATCTAGAGATGCTGAGAGTGATCCAAGTTTGGGAACCCTTATAGAATGTGCATGAAGTGAGGTTGTTTCTAGGTTTGGTGAACTAATATAAGAGATTTGTTGAAACATTTTCCAAGTGTGTTGCACCCTTAACAAAAATAATAAAGAAATACTGAAAGTAGAAGCAGTCAGACAAGTGATAGGAATATTTTGAGACAAAAGAAAAAACTAACAACTACACCTGTGCTAGAATTGCCTGATTTCATAAGGCCATTATAGGTTCAAATTGATTCTTTAGAATTTGTAGTTGGGGGGATGTTCATGCAAGATAGACATCCAATGGATTAAGAGTCAAGAAAGTTGAATGATAGGGAGAAGAATTATCCTACCCATGAGAAGGAAATGATAGGGATGTTCATTGTCTTTGAACTTGGGGTACTATCTCTTGGGGACATAGTTTGTAGTGAAGATGGCCAATATTTCCTCAGCCAATTTAAAGACTCAAGAAAAGAGGACTCCAAAGTAGGTTAGATGGAAAAAGTTTTGAGTAGAGTTTGATTTTTAGATCCTCCATAACCCTAGAAAGAAGAATGTTGTAGCAGATGCTCTAAGTAGGAAGGGATAATTAGCTACTATTGGAGGGGACTAGGAGGCACAACCCAAGGATAGTCAAGTGGAAATACCTAATGAAGTGTTGGAGTCTATCAAGGAGAGTTATCTGATGGATCCTCAGGTAGCCAAGCTAATCAAATAGGCTAACGAAGAAAAGACTCTGAAGTTTAGTATCAGTGATGGATTTTTGCAGTTCACCTATGATTGAGCCTACCTGCCAAAAAAGAAGAATGTGAGGAGGGAAGTCAACAAATGTCACGACAACCTATGGGCAAGTCATCCTGGACATAAGAGAACCCTTGCATTGTTCAAAAGAGGCTTCCACTAGTAGAACATGTGAAAGGATTTAGATGAGTATGTTAGTAGTTGTCTCATTTGTCAACAAGACAAGGTGGTTACAAAGCCTCTAAGAGGATTGTTGTAGCCCTTACCCATACGAATGAGTCTATGGGCAAGTGTGAGTATGAACTTCATCAAAAGGTTACCACAAGTAGATGGGTATAGTAGCATCATGGTCATGGTTGATAATTTCTTGAAGCATGTCATAGTTGTTCCATGTAAGGAACCATGAAAGGCTAAGGGCATCATTGATTATATTTTTAGGAATGTTGTGAAGTACTAGGGTGTTCCACCGAGTACCATTAGTTATAGGGATGTCCACTTTACCAGAAAATTATAGAAATAAATTCTCAAGCTAATTGGGACAAAGTTACTTATTTCAATATTTCATCATCTAGAGATATATAGATATATAGATACGATCAATGGGATCCTGGAGGATTAGCTCAAGTAGTTTGTTAGGTTGGACCAATCCAACTAGCCTAAGTTGTTGGATCTATCATATTTTAACTATAACATGTAGATGAGCACATCAAGTCATTATTCACCATTTAAATTGGCTATAGGTCAAGAATCACTAACTCCTCACACAATTTTGAGTGGATTTGTAGCAGAGCATCTAGATGCCAAAGATAGATTGAAACAGTGGCAAGATCAAGTGGATCATGCAAGGCATAACTTCATGAAGTTCACTAAAATAATGGAGCATTATAAAGACTTAGGGAGGAGAAATGTAGAGTTTAAAGTTGGTGACAAGGTCCTTTTGAGGATGGACCTAGTTCAATTTAAACCACTCAAGGGGTTGAGTGCAACACTTGGTCACAGATTTGATAGACCATTCATAAACACAAAGCAGACTAGGAAAATTACATATAAGTTGATTTTTCCAGCTCATCTAAGATTCTACAATGTTTTCCATATCAGACAACTTCATATGTATCACCATGATAAAGAGAACAACAAATGGAACATAACAACAATAGGACCAACATTTGTCTAGGACAGGTAGAGACTAGAAGTGGAGGAAATGATTGTTGTAAAGGAGAAACAATTTTGAAATGGAAAGTGGAGGAAGTTCTTAGCTCATTGGGAGGGAAAGCCTAGAGATGCAACAACTTGGGAGAAAGTAGAGAACCTATGTAAATACAGGGACAATATTTTAGAGTTCTTAGATAGAAACTACAATCTCTTCTTCTAAATGAAAACAAAATGAGGGCCTCTACAACATGTGTTCATGACTCTATTTCTAATGTCAAGGGCATTGCCTATTTTAAGCGAGGGAGGATGTAAGGGGATATCATCTCAGTGTAGGTAGCACAAAAGGGTAGGTAGTCTTTCGGGATTAAAGTCCCCATTTGAATCTCATAAGATGGAGATTGTGGTGGAAGACCGATAGGTAGTCCCAAACTAAAGGAGCCTAGGATTCAAATGAAAATATTAAATGGGAGAAGTAGATCAGCTCAACCATTCATAAGAGAACATTTCTACAAAGTGCTTTACTTTCTATAGCTGAAAGTTCATGGTGAAGAAATTCAAGGAGAACCAAAATAATATTCCAGTAAGAAAAGGTGTTTAGAGCAAGTGTAGCAGTGTTGTGTAGTGTGTCTTGGAATCCTCAATTAGGGAGGGGGCTTGGGTATTGTGTTGTGTAAGCCATTGCTGACTCACTAAAGAGTTTGTGGTTTTCTAGCTTGAGTTTGAAAGAAAACTAGGTCTTTGAGGGTTTTTAGTCTATGTGAGAAACTATAGCCAGGGGTGAGGTGTAGTATATATAGTGCCAATGTTTGAAGAGTAGACATGAATCTAAGGGTTGAAAGTTGTAATCAGGTTCTTAGGGAAGTACTTGAGGTAATGATCAACAAGATAATTGAGATTGGTTGTAGACTGGGCTGGAGGCCATTTCTTCATAATCAATAAATATATCTATTTTCCCCAACATTGTGTTCATTTGTGCATGAAATTTCTTGTTGTGCAAGTGTGTGTGTGTGTGTGTGTGTAGATATTAGATCTTGGGAGTGCTTATAGGCATAGTCCAGGTTCTTGGAAGTGATTGGATCTCACAAATACTGGTAAAAGGTCTGTCAATGCCACATGGGTAAATCTAGCCCTATGATAGTGACATATCAATTCATCTCAATACAATTTATTTTCTTAGTGAAATATTTTTCTCTCTTTCTATAGAAGTGCTTGTAGTCATCATCCTTGCTTAGGAGGTTGCAAACTCCAATGCTAGAGATTAGCACCTTGTTGGATATTGAACAATTCAAGATTGGTTTATGGAAAAAGGAAATGTTTGAGAAAAATGCTATAAAAGTATTCTAGGATGGCTCCCCCTAATAAGAATATATCTTGCTAAAAATTATCATTTAATTTATTTTTGATCATATAAAGAAGAGCTTGGATTATCGAGTACTCTCTAAGAAGGGAACTTTGTAGAGTAGAAATAGATTCTAGATGGTATTGTTATAGCTTTAGTTGCCATGAATTCTTTAAGTTTATCTAAGGAAAATCTTTATTTGTCAACTTAGATATGTCCAAGACTTATGATATTGTAAAGTACTCTATTTTAAGAATGCATTATTTCTCTTTAACTTTTTTGTAGGTTGGATTCAATGGGTTATGAAATATGTTGTATCTCTTTACTTATTTATTCTTAGTATGGTGTCACATGTTCTCTTTTCTTAACTTCAAGATGGTTACAAAAAGGTAATCTTATCTTTCATTATCTTTTCATTCTTACAGATGAAGGTTTGAGAAGGATACTTAAGGATTAAAGAATAAATGGAAGTAATCTAAGATGGAAGGTGACTATAGATCTTGATCTTTAAGCCAATTTTCAATTTGTCTATAATAATACCTCTATAAGAAATGATAAAATTTAGAAGGTTGTACTAGGAATACGTTATATGTATCTACTAGATTTTAGTATATATATTAATGATGAAAAGTCTAGTTGTATTTATTCATTACTCCTCTAGCCTTCAAACAAAGAATTGTTCTTATTTGATGCTTCAAAATAGAACAATTTTCCAAAGATTATCTTATACGTTGATCTTCCCAAAAGAAATTTGTGAAATATGATTATTGAAATATTTATAGTACAAGTTGATATTTGGATGTTTTTTATGGTGATCGATTTCTAAATCTCTTACCCCTTTTAAAATATGTTGTGGAGCCTCTTCTCATCTACAGATTTCTAGTGCTATCTTATCCTAAAATTTTCTAAAGGAATTTGATTCTATACGTAGAAAACTTCATTGGTCAAGGAATTTGGACTTCCAGAAATGGTTTCTAATCAATTGGCCGCAGCTTTGTAGGCCTAAGACAAATGGCAGCCTCCATATTGGGTACTTTGGTGTTACTCGCTAAATCTTAGCTACTAAATTATATTAGAGATAAAGAAAGCAACATGATCAACATTGGGTGAAACATCTTGGTGGTCTGTATTATTGTTGCCATATGTATCCTTTGGAAAATTTATCTGGAGAAGAATTGTTTGACCTTCGAAGATTACCAAAGTCCTTTTAATATGTTTGATAGAAGATTTTGGACCCAGTTAAAAGGAGTTTCTAGTTAAATTTCAATTTTGATGAAGTGATATCTTCTTCACATATTTAGTTCTTGAGACAATTATATTTTGACGGTTTGGTACAATCCTCAATCATTTTTGTCTTTAATATTAAAACTCCTAGTAATGTGAGTAGAGCGAATAAATGCTCTCTTCCCCAATGGACTTTTTCAAAACTAGCATTGACGGTTCCTGAAGCAATTTGGGTACTTCAAAGATTAATGGGGTTGGACGTGAATTTTCTGATGGTTCTTTTCATTTCTATTTCCCTTTTGCTATGATGTTTGCGAGGGAGGCTTGGGCTATTCTTGTGGCATTTGAGAAATTTTATGGTGTTAGTTAGGAAAGGATTATTTGCAAGGTGGACTTCATGATCGTTATATCTATTTCGAATAAAAGGAACTTCATGAATTTTCATGGCATCTCTTGTAAAACAGATTTTCCACCTCATTCAAAATTTCGATTTAATTTATTTTTTATATATTTCAAGATGGACTTCGAATATTAATTGCAACTAGAGTGAAACAGAATGTGTCTTTGCCTATTGATGAATCTTCAATATTTCGTTAGCTTCTTAATAATTATTTGGGCCTATCCTTCTTTCTTGTTCTTCTTTCAAGCAGTCTATCAATTTGTAACTGTTTCTGGTAACTTTTTAATATATCGAGTTTTAATTGCCATAATATCAATTTAGAAGCACTATATACTGGTACTTCCGTTTTCATGTTTAGTTGAAGCAAAATTGTCATGAATCCTTAACATACAAAACACTGGTATACATTTTGTGTTATCTATAATAAATCCATTTTCACTAAGTCGCATAGCTTTTTAACCACGCATCAATCAAGAAACAAAACTTTTTCTAATGTGGTGTTGCTTCAGGTTGTGGAAGCTGATCAAAGAGGAGATGCAGTGAGTAGCATGCTGTATGAAGCGAGTGCAAGGGTGAACGACCCCATTTATGGCTGTACAGCTGAAGTTTATAAACTACAGAAGGAAATTGCTGAGCTGAAATCCCAATTGGTAGCTATACATGCAGAGCTAAACTATGTACGGTCTCAGTATGGTAAGTTTGTATTTCTCCTGGGCACTGGCTCTCTTGATGATTCAAACAGATGCCATATCAATACCAAGGGAAGTTACCATCTATGAGGAACTGAATTCGTTGCTATCATGGGGACCTTATGGAGAGTATAGATTTAATAGACTCGGCTGAGTCATATGCCCTTAAAATGTAATGTAAACTCCAGTATTCATATCCTTTATTCCTGACTGTTTGCTGAATTATATAATCTATCTAAGCAACAGTTATATTTTTAGCATTAAAATAAAATATGGATAAGAGGTCTATTTTATATCCTGTTGAATTATGATGTTTTATCAAATTTAAAATTAAAATTTATTAACTTATAGTTATTAGAACATATATTTTAATTAAGAAATATAAGTTATTTATTGGTGGATATTTTTTTATTATATGATATGTTTTGTTAAAAAATATTTGAAAATAATTAAAATATGTAATCTAAACATCCGTATCTATATAGTAAATTATAATATTAAGGAGGAGCATATATCTAAATAAGAAAACATATTTTAGTTAAATTGTCTGAGGAGAAAGGTTCAATCTATTAAAACTATAAGAGAATCAAACATAACTAAATCATCCCTCTAAACAAATTTAAATATTGTTGAATGACATAATTCAAAAATATACCATTATCTTTACTTACTATACTATAACTGATGTATCATTGTTTAACATTTTAACATCAACACTATTAAAATATTTCATAACAAATGCTTAGAGGTTTCAAGAACAAAGTTCAACAACTTTAATCGCATACATAAACAACTTGCATAAGATTGTGCTAGCTTAGCAGAGTGCTCTAGATTCAACCTTCTAATCTCTAGACAAGTGTTCTACCAACAACTCTGCATATTTAGCTGTAAATATAATTGTATGTGTCGATTTTATTTCAATAAAGTCAAGTTTTCAATTCACCATAAGAATAGATTCTTTCCTTTCAGCCATCAATCTATTTTTAACAAATACAACCAATATATAACATTACGAAAATCACTGACAATGGGCGGGAGATCTGGTGTGAGTGCAAGGGTTTTGGGGTAGAGGGATGTAGATAAGAAAGAAGATGGTAGGGAGCCGAATGTAGGGCATTTGACTCCCATTTTGGCCTGCTTTCGACACCCTTTCTTTTGGGTCTTTCTCTTCTTGGTGTTTGCAGCATTTCATTATGGATGGTCATTCATTGTGGGGGTGGTCCTGTTTGTTTGGTGTAAGTGTGGAGGCACGCGCAGCTTCTGTGGGGTTTGGGATCTATCGGGATGACTATTCTCTTTGCTTTCCCTGGTCTTTTTGGTGTGCTGATCGTTATGTTCGGCGTCCGAACCCATTATTGGAAGTGGCTCTTCCCTCCATGCCTATTTGCCTTACCCAACCCTTGTGGGGTCTGGATATGTCCTGTATCTTTTGTTCTTCCCTAGCAGATTTGGTGTCGAGGCTAGAGCTCCCTATTGTGTAAGGCTGGAGCTATTTTGTAGGTTGCTTGGGGTCTATTATGGGATATGTATGAGAGGAGAGATCCTCTATATTATATCTCTTGTTGGTGCAGGGATTTTTTCTTGGAATTGAGAGAGGATTTGGGATCCGGGTGGTATCTGTGATGGAAGGATTTTTTTCTCTTCTTCCGAAGACCTAGTGGTTTCTTGTGGGCTTGGGGTTATCTGGTTTTGGAAGATATTTTTTCCCAGATTGTGTGCTCTACTCTTCCTTTTTTAGGGCTCTTCCTTCTAACCCCATTCATTCTCCCCCTGATCCTTGGATCTGTGGTGGAGGCTATTTCCTAGTCGGTTATGCCTTATTTGTCTATCCTTAGTTCAAGCTGATAGTTCTATTTTTGGGGAGACTCTATATTAAGGGGGTTTTCATGTTCATGGTTTCAAGATATGTCGGTGGTCCTCTTAAATGGTGGAGGTTTCTTTTTGTTCTTATTCTTATCAAGAGCATCCATTTCTATTCATGTTGCATCTCTCAGTTCTTCTCAGCCTGCCCTATTGAGGTGGATCATTCTTCTATAGAGGGGAAGAGTTGTTGGCTAGTTGTTGTTAGATGGAACTCATTGGGATTTGGTTGGTTGTTCGAAGCTCTCTCCATGCTTTTGTGCTTTTGGTCCTTTTCTCCTAAAGAGGTGAAGAGATGGGAGGGGCTCACCTATTTGGACATGATTCGGTTGAGGTATCTCATTCAACTTATGCTTCTAGGGTTTTTTAGGTTATGGGAGCCTATCAAAACCCATTTTCTAGGACCTCAAGATTTTGATGGCTGAGTATGTGTTATGTATCATTCTTCCTCCTCTGATCCCTATTGAGATGGTGATTATGGAGAGCTTTCAATTTTTAGCAATGTTCTTATTCCTCATGGTTGAGGGAGCCAGTTAAAACCCTCCTTCATTAGTTTGTTTTTTTTACTAACCAGGTGTTTGTTGCCAATTTTAGAGGGCACCCATTGGTTTCTTTTGGTTCTTGTTTTTGGTTAAGGTGTGCTAGGTTTGGGAGCTTAATATCAGGTTGTGGGAGCCTGGTTAAAACCCTCTTCTATGGTTATGGGTGGCTGCAAACACCCTCAGTGTCTTTTAGGTTGTGGGAACCTATTTAAAACCCTCTTCTATGGTTGTTGGAGCTGGTCAAAACCCTCAGAGTCTTGTCTCTTTTCTTAGGTCCATCTTGTTATGTAATGCTTTTTGCTATCCTATGGCTGGCGTTTCACTGGAGGTTGGTTGTATGGAATCTTTGTATATCTATTGATCAGTTGTTTCTTGCTAGGTTTTGGATGCCAATTCATCTAGGGGGTTTAAGGTCCCCTTAAAACCTATTGTTCAGGGCTTTGGGTACCTTCAAAACCTGCTTTTCCCTAAATTAAAAACTTACCAGCTCTCTTGATACATCATTCATGGGCAAAATAAAACTGGAAAACAATTGATTATGTTTGGACCTGAACTAAAATTATAACTCATCTACAAGATACTCTCTTTCCTTTATCGAGTTACCATAAAGCCAACTTTTGACCCATCAGTATCTTGAGAAAAATTTGTCTGATAGTAGCTTACCAAAATTACATCATAGTCCATATTCGTTACTGAGGGGCTTTAATTGACGTCTTTTTGGTTCTAGAGGAGTACAAGTATCAACCTTTGTTTATCTTATTACATGCCAAAGTTTAGATGTTGGGGTTTTTGTTGGTTGTATAGAGAGTGTAAATAGTTGGAGGGTTTTGTGTTCCTTACGGCTAGATTATCTCACTTTTTAATATTGAGAAGGATACTATTATTCTATTTATAGTCATGAGAATAGGTGTAAAGGTCCTCATTCCATTAGAGAGATTACTTGATATGATTTTTTTCTTTATGAGTGTTGTATTGGTGTGTCACTATAACCATTAGTTTCAAACTCCTTTCATGGTATTAGATTGAGATAATTTTCCAAAAGTTTGAGGTGTTGGTTAACATGATTGTTTTCAATTAGATTAGTGATTTATGTTACTTGATTCAATTTTCTCACAAACGGACTTCATCTATATCATGGGTTATTAATAATATTGAAGTGTTGTCTACTCTTGATAGAAGTGAATTTTCAAATCAGAACTTTTTAGATAAATTGTTATGAAAGATTGTTAAAGAAGTCCTTGTGTCTAATCTCAATGCTAAAGATATGATTTTATAATAATTAGATAGTCCATTAAATTATAGAAAAAGTTAGAGGAAGAATACAAGGTAGTTGATTAAATTGTTAATATGTTTCATATAGAAGGGAAATTATAAATCTAAAATTTGCTGATTCTGAAAAATACAACTTACTCTTTGAGTTAATTTAATTATTTAAATTGTTTGAAAAAGAAATATAATAGTAGTAGAACATTTTATTTTAAATTTTTTGTTTTCCAAATTAATAACAATATTTTTTATGTAAGATTCATTAAAAACTTCTCCAACTATTAGAGTATGTAGTTATGTTTAGAAAAGTGATTCTTTTAAATATTTCTCAAAATAGTTGAAGATTATTAATATTTACTACAAGACAAAACAAAATATTTTAACTCTTAGCTAGTTTGTGTAAATTGCAATCATAGATCTATAGTCAAATTAGATAATAATGTAGCAATGAAAGAGTGTTTAAGTGATATTTTTTCTATTCAAATATACACTCCACATTTATGAATTAAAATAAATTACACTATATTGAGAGTTTTTTCTAGGTAATTGGGAAAATAATATTAAAATAATAATAATAATCACACTTCAAACAAATTTAGTCAATTTGCTTTTACTTTTATAGTCTACAAACTCAAATTCTTTCCTACTAAATGCTTAATTTTTTTTGTATTTTATCACACTAATTTTTAAATTACACAAGTTAAATAGAAATATTTAAAATTCTCAAACGATTAAGATGCTAATTAAAGTTTTCATACACACAATAGATACAAGTATACACACTTGTCAAAAAAAAATTAAAAATTTCAACAAGAAATGAAAATAATTTTTTAAAATAACGAACTTGAGTGTTTTATTCATTAATTGTTCGATGTATGATAGTATAGGTCATAATTTTATTCTACAATTGTTCACTAGCATTTCCCAACAGAATTCTTATACGGATTCTCTTTCACTCAAGAAAATAATCTATAGCAAAACAAATGTTCATTGAACTTGAATTATTGACAATTATCATTGAGAGTTAATTTTTTGATAAATGATTTTTTTTTAATTGAATAAACGAACAAAATTCTTTTACAAGGATTGAATACAATAATATAGTTAAATGAGGTTAGCTGGACATTAGGCTTTGATGATTAGGTGGATTCTTTGGTTGTGTAGCTCTTTGAAATCTATGAGGTTAGCTGGCACTTGGCTGTCATGATTAGGTAGATTCTATGGTTGTGTTGCTCTTTGGAATCTATTGCTTTTAGTAACATTCTTAGGGAGTGAAATGGAGTTGTAGATTGTTTGGTCAAATGGGCTTTTGAACCAAACAATAATGCAATGTACTGATATGAAACAACAAGATAAAGTATATGTCCAGCCCACAAGCGTGACCAATGAAAACAAGAGAAAAAAATATCTTCTAAATGTAAAATATTTAATTATAGCTCTATATTTACAACAAAGAAGAACCACTAAATTAAAGTTGTATTATTAGACTTTCAATATTTAAAAAAATTGAGATATAAATAAAAATGATTTTTAAAAACTCATTCAAAAGAAGTTTTTATTAAATAGATAACTTTTATAAAGGGATTTGATGATTCCTCCTCCAAGCCCTATTATTTTGTGTTCCCAATAGCTCTTTTCTAAAGGTATTCAACCATTTTAACTTCCACTTTTATTATTGGACTAAGGTATACGGGCGATACATAATATGTTGTGATGTATCTCTGAAAATAAAACATTGTTCACAAAACCATGCTCCAGCCATGTTAGCCATTGGAACTTTGACCCAAACAGTACTTCAATAGAACCACAGATCATTACCATTAGAGACAACTTTTCCTTTTCTTTTTTCATCGTTAGCGGTGTTAATTTCTAATGACTAAGCTACCTCTAGTTTTCTGAATATTTAATAAGCCATAGAATTGGGAGGGGAAAGAGCATAGATATTTTCCAAGCAAGGGATTATATCATGAAGAAATATGTATGATCTCCTTTTTCTACGTTCACAGTTCTCAGACCAAAACAATTTTGCATTTTGTTTTAATGCATTGAAGGGAAGTAGACACGTTTTGGACTCTCATTTAAATTACACAATGTTGTTGGCAAGTCACTTTACTTGCGATGAAAGCGCTGAATAATTTGTCCCCGTTTTTGCTTTGTCATTGAAAGTATGACAAGTCCGCAGGACCATTATATTTAATGTATGGGATCATTCTTTTTAGTGAGTCATATTAACCAACCAAGTTCAAGGACAAGACACATTATTTTTCAGTAAATAAGATATGTTGCATGTTGAAAACATGATCACGTGGATGCAAATCCATGTCTTTGTGAAAAAGAAGATTTTTTTTTCTCGTTGTAAGACAGACAAGTCTGCTGGTCCATCATCTCTAATGTATCATTCCATTCTTTTTATTCAAATGAATAAATATCTAGATTATCAATATATTTCATGTAAGAGATTATAGTGTGAAAAGATATATATGACCTCTTTTGTCTACATCCATAGTTCTGCACTTAGTTTTCATGCAGTGTAGGAAAGTTGGTTTGGTGGGGAGTTAATAGAGACGTTCGGACACTCATAGGAAATCCAGAGAGTCCTTGGGAAGACATTTGCTATGAGATAAGATACATTATTTTTCAGTGAGTCAGATATTTTTCAAATTGAAAACATGATCACGTAGGATGCATGTCCAAGTTTTTCAGTCCAGATTCATCACCACACAAAGGACGTTTATATTGTTCGCTTGCCATTACAATTTGTTGGTTTCTAGAAAATATGACTTTTGTCTAATTTCTTTAAAGGTGATTAGTTTATTTATTATAATTTTTGAAATACAATGATATGTCTAATTTTTAATACTAGAATTTTTAAGATCAATTTTGAATATATGATAAATGATTCTTTGAAAAATTGATTAACCAATTATTACATCATAAATAAAAATCACTTTAGTGATATTAAATTCATTCTTTTAATTAGAGAGTACTTTCGTATATAAGATAAGGGCCCCATGGTTAAGGATTATAGTACCATTTCTATACTGGCCAATTTTCATGAGGATTTCCATGCATTTGATTTATGAATTCTTTTTTCAGATTATGGGCCTATTTTTTGGAAAGACCTCATTGCTCCTACCTAGACTCCCTAAGCAAGTATGGTGCACTCTTATGCTAAGAACTCATTGTCCTTATTTGGGATATGCAAGGAAGTAAGTAAACTACCACCTGGTCCTCCCATCATGGATAACAAGCTAGTTAGTTCTAGTTTTGAGCTGGCTTCTTCAAAACCTAATATCTTAGCTTGGGAATTTCAAGTATTTAGATTTCCTTTCTTTATAAGAAATTTAGATGCCTTAATTCAAGAAATGATTATCAAAGCATGCAAGGAAGAGACAACTATAATTGCAAATGAAGTAGCCCAAAAGGAGGACTCATCTATGGACTTAGATGTTTTTGGTTTAGTTGGTTTTCAAGATGATAGCATTGTTCTGGATAATCAATTTAAGCCTCTTGATATCCAAGTTGGGGATCCCCCACCAAATAGTAATCCCCTTGAGGAAGAGATGGCTAATAAAGAGGAGATTTTTCTAGAGATTTGTCTAGACGATTCTATGATTTGCACCCCTTTTAAGCCTTATGTCAACCAAATACCCTTAGTGGTTTCTTAAATACCTTCTACAAAGAAATTAAAAGGTAAAAAGGGTAATAGGCAAAATTTACTAAAGATGGAGGATGATATAACAACAAGCATCCAAACTGCTTTGGATGACAATATGAAACCATGGAGAACATGTCATTCTCCATGAAACCAATGAAGACAATGTCACATGTGGAATTTTCGGGGTTTAAATGCCCTTAACAAGCACCAACTCATTGTCTTAACTTGATTCTCTTGGGGTAGATCTGATTCAACTACAAGAAACTAAATATTCTGAAAATGATAAATTGCAAACCTTTTCTTCATGGAAACAATGGGGCTATGTGGCCTCTCCTTATTTAAGTGCTTTGGGAGGGTTAGCTATTTTATGGAATGCAAAGAAACTTTAAGTTTATAAATTTCTTCCACCTATTAACTATTTATGATCGATGCTCTATAGTGGGAAAACAAAATCTTTGAGATTCATTATTAATAGTCCTTGCCTCCTTCCCTAAGGAGACATTCATTCTAGGCAAGGATTTCAATGATATTCTCTCAAAAAGGGATAAAATAAGAGGTATAGTCCTTAATTTGTCATTCATGTCGGATTTTAATGTTTTTTTCTCAAACAATGGCAATGTAACCTAGAGAAACAAAAGGAGCAAATTTTTTCATATAGTTGAGAGGTTAGATATGTTCTTTTCTAATCAATTGTGGCTATCCAAATTTGGCCCTTGTTCATCTCACATTTTGCCTCTTCTTGGGTCCAATCATTTTTCTATTTAGCTGGATTTGGTTTTTGATTCTCATCATAGCAAACCTAAGGCATCATTTAAATTCTAGCATATTTGGTTTCAAGACCCTTCTTTCCACCCATTTCTTCAACAATGGTGGTAAATTGCCCCATTTGTTCAAGGATCTAGGATGTTTCAGCTTAGTAAAAAGCTTTAGCATGTCAAGGTAGCTATAAGACTATGAAATAAAAGGGTGTTCTGAAATAGTTTTTTGTCTAAAGTTGACATTAAGGAGTAGCTAAAGGAAATCAATCAGGAAATTATCAATAATAGTATTAATTATTCCTCCTATACCCATCCAATAATAGTATTAATGATTCCTTCTATACCTGTCAAGGGAATATTCAATTATAGCTTGAGGAAATCCTTAAGAAGGAAGAAATTTATTAGAGGTGTAAATCTAGGGAGCTCTAGCTCAAAGGAGATAGGAGTACAAAATTTGTTTTTCAGCTAATATGAGAAGGGCTAGTAATACTATCTTCCAATTTAAAAATTTCTTAAGTGAGGCCTTTGCTTGATATAGATAATATACAAGTGGAAGCAATTCACTTCTTCACCAACCTCTTCTGAGCCCTTCCAAACAATTAGCTAGATAATTCTTAGAATTATTGGAGTTCATTCCTAAATTGTTTACACAATAGAACAATCAAGAACTGTTCGAGCCCTTCACTTTAGGGGAAATAAAAAAGGTTGTCTTCTTTATAACCCCCAGATAATGCGCTAATGTTGGATTGCTTTTCAACAATGTTCTTTTAGAAATGTTGGCATTTTGTGGGTTGGGATATTTGGAAAGTGGTGAAGGAATCTAGGAATAATGAATGTATCCTCAAGTAATTTAACACTATTCTCATTGCTCTCATTCCAAAATTACATTCCCCAGTTTACATTGTATATTTTAGGCCCATTTCCCTCTGCAATACTATTTATAAAATCTTTATGAAGGCTATCTCTCTAAGATTAGAAAATCTGATTCCAAAATTCATATCAGAGGATCAAGGGCATTTTGTCTAATGTAAAGAGACTTCTGAGTCGGCCCTTATTGGCCATCAAATCCTTCATTCTATGAATCAAGTTAAGTCTAATGTAATGATTCTTAAATTAGATATGATGAAAACATATGATAGGGTTAGTTGGAAATTTCCCAAACAAGTGATGTTAAGCTTTGGGTTCCCAAAACTTTAGACCAAATGGATTCTCTCTTGTATTTAGAGAGAAATTTTTTAGTAATTATAAATGGAAGTCCATGTGGCCCCTTTTTTCCACTCAGGGTTTTTAGCAAGGAGATCCTCTATCACCTTTCCTATTTCTTATTTTCGTAAAATCTCTATGCAAATCAATATCAACACATCATCTAAATGGTTTATTGAAATGAATCACCCTGCCTCACATGCAGATTGCTTCTACACATATCTTATTTGTGGATGATACATTACTTTTTGGAGAGTTTTCATTGATGGAAGCTAAAATTATCAATAAAGTTGTGGATAATTGTTGTGCCATCTCAGGTCAGATGGTCAATGCTTCCAAATCTAAGGTCTTTCTCTTAAACTACTCCCCTTTTCTTTCAACCAAGATAACTTATTTCCAAGGTTTCAAAACTATATTCTCTCGCAAAAACTTAGGTATTACATCCATTTGTTTGTGGGGAGGAACAATATTAGTTTTCGGTTAGGTATCTCCTCCTCTATCCAAAATAAAATCTCAGCATGGAAAAATTCATGGCTCTCACGAGCTAGTCATATCCTAATGATTAAATAACTATTGACCATAATCCTAAACTATATTATGTTAGTTTTTTCTATTTGAAAAGGTTCCTTAAACATGATCAAATCTACAATGATTTATTTTCTCTAGAAGGATCCTTAGGAGAAGAAAGATAAGACCTACCTACTTACATAGATCAAATACTGTATTCCTAAAGGTGGAGTAGGAGTAGGCATCCATAACCTTCACTTAAGAAACATGATGCTTGGAGAAAAATTTGTTTGAAGAGTTTTCTCTAATAAAAAATCCAAATGGGCCTCTATCATCTCATCAAAATACCTTGATTCTGAAGAATCAAAAAGGATTTTCATAGCTTTAGACCTCCCACAAGGCTCTCAGATATGCAATTTCTTATTTAGTTGTAGAAATATCCTCCTCCCACACCCTTTATGGGTAAATCATGATGGTGGAAAAGCCTTGTTTTGGAAGGACTCCTGGAATGGGTACCCACCCTAGAGCTCATAGAAAACTTATCATAGATTAAGATGATTTTAAGGAATTCATGGGGACTAGAAGTTTCTGATTACCTCAATATTACTAATCATAATGATATTCTCATGGCCAAATGGAAAGACTTATCCCTACTAGATGCCCCACAAAACCAAAAAGAAATACTCATTGAGGCTCTTAACCAAAGAACTATTCACATTATCTAGGATCGGGATAAGCTCATTTCGACTCATTCAAAATTAGATTGTTATTCAGTAAAAGAAGGATATAAATTTCTCAATAAAAAATTTCATTGTTACTCTAGAAAACACATTCTTACTCTAGACAATGCTTCTTTTTATTCTATTGGATAGATATAGGACTTCAAAAGGTTGGAGCCTTTTCTTAGTTAGCACTGAAAAAGGAGAATTTTCACTAGTGAAAGACTCAACTTCCTAGCCTTTTCTCCATTTTTTCAATTGTTTTTTTTGTGATAAGGAAATAGAATCAATTAATCAGTTTCTCCTCAACTGTGATTTTTCTTATTAATGTTGTATTTGGATATACAATCTACTTCATTGGTTTGGTCCTCTCCAATGTAACCTCACATTGGTTTTTGAATCTTGGCCAAAGTTGTTCAAAGACTCCTTTTTTGTATTATGGGAAGTAGACCCAACTATAATCATTCAAATCATTTGGTGGGAAAGGTGCCATAGGCTCTTCAAAAAGAAGAGCAACATAATTAGGCAAGTGATCAACAACATAGAGAGCTCTACCAGGGAAATAATTATAGTTTACACAACAAAAAATAAGAGCTTAGAATCCCACTTCACCTCTTGGGATGACTGAGTCCTAAAATAATGGGAAGGGATCACACTCCCTCTTAAGGGAAGACTCCTTAAAAAACTAGTAGGGAAGAGAAAAAAATATGTTAAATGGGATCCTCCAGATTATCTTCAATGGAAACTTAGTTTTGACAAAGTAGCTAAAGGGAACCTAGGTCATTCTGGGAATAGAATTATTATTCAAAACATTACAGGTGAAATTCAGGAGGAAGGAGTGGCTAGAATTCCAGATGGGATAATTTATGTTGTGGAAGCCTCTGCATTAGTTCATGGTCTATGCTTGTCTTGTTAGTTAGGGATAAAAAAACTTGATTATTGAAGGGGATTAAATGCATATAATACTAGTATAAAAAAAAATTGAAGTCCCAAGATAGAAAGTTTGGTATGTTCTCCAAGAAGCATGGAAAATTATCCAAAAGTTTGAAGATTTCACCATAAAACATTACCTCAGAGAAGCTAATGGACTTGGAGATGTGTTAGCAAACAAAGGATGTTATATTGATCAAGGGGAGATCTAGCTAAATCAAGCTTCAACCAACATAGATGATGTATTATCACCCATTTTGTCATCTGAATCTCTTTGTCAATTATATCTGACACGTTCTGGGTGTTTCAAGTTCTCATTTCTATAGTGGTGATTTTTGTATGTTTATAGGTTGTAGATTTCCTCAAGGCCAGCATTGCTTGGTAATGATGAAACACTATCAAATGCCTAGATTTTTACATTAGATGGACCTTGTACATTATGTGTCAGTGTGCCCTTGTGAGGATTTATTCTTGGCTATAATAGAATCCAAGTAGGAGAGACACCACATCAAGGGCCATGTGTCATGATTTGTAGGTTCTTGACAACCTATTTCATCATTTCAAGCTAGGTGTAGGAGCTAGAAGAGACAAGGGAATGCATAATTATTATTAGATATGAAAATATGGGACAACTTTGAGGATTTCAAAGCACCCACATGATCCTCAATGGACACTTCACATTCCTCACTCATGTGAATTTTGTTAAACCGAAGGTAGGACTGAGAGGGGGGGTGAATCAATCCAAAATGTAAATTAATGTAGCACATAAACAATCAAGAAATAACACGCATCCAACACATAAACACCAATATTTTCTACATGGAAAACCTAAATAGGGAAAAATATGGTGATAAATTGCCCACAAAAATATAATCACTATGTTTATCAGATTACAATGAAAAGATCTCACTGCTCCAAACTTGCAAACCAAGCCTAACTGCTCTTGAACAAGATACAAAAGAGGACTTGTAAAACCTAAAGCTAACTATAATAGGGCAAGATACAAAAATGAATTGAAAAGAAGGATCTCCTGATCAAGAAGTCCTTGAATTCTACATGAAGAGAATAGCATCAATACACACAAGTCAGACCTCAATTGTCAACACTCTATCTCATAGCTTTTTCATTGTCTCAGCACAACTTGCATACCATTTGAACATGACTCTTCTTCTTTGTTCTTTAATGATCCTTACAACATATATTTGCATCACACATATATACTCTACACCTTGTCACACTTTTCACTCAATCACATTCATCATTATAAACAAGATAGATCATCAAAGCTTGAATCAAGTCATCCTCAACCAAAATATAACTTCCAGACAAAAAATACACACACTGATCCACTCCAATAGAAAGAGGGGACTAAAACACATCTTCCAAAATTCAATTCACCAATCCACAATCACTAGGACATAAATAACATCATATGAACATGCTGCACATCCATATAAACAATTAAAAGTCAAAACATATTCAAGCTTAAGGATAGGTTTAGCATAGAATATCACAACCAACTATGAATAATGCCACAACACCTAGAGAACACAAAGATGTTTTCGAACCATAGAAGTATCATATCCATGACACCAAAACTATTTCTAAAGATGATAACTATAATAAACAAAATAAGAAGCAATTTCCAAACTCAAATACTTCTGGAACAACCAATAGAACAACTGCAACAACAACAACATAGCAAGATATCTTTCCACAACAGACTTTTCAGACCAACATCTATCTAAAACAACAAGTTTGAATTCAATGAAAACCACAACAATACATACTTCCAACAATATCCCCCTTTGTCATTGATGACAACACTTAATAACATCTGTACCTAAGAAAAACTTAGCCTAAAAACAATAATTAATTTATTTGCGAAAAGAACAATATTGCTCAATATCTCTTAGAGAAACTTCTCTAAATACATTGCATCTCTATCTCTCTCAAACCGCTCTATCTCTCTCAAAAAGAAATAAATTTTCTATCTCACACACAATCTAAAAATGCTCAATCTCTCCGCAAAGATCAAAGAACTTCTCTATCTTTCCCCCTTTTTCATCAAGGATAGAGGTCACATCAACACTGCACACATCACTACTCCCCCTAAGAGAAGTTACAACACCAATCCAAGAAAAGAAATAAGCATCAAAGATCCCCCTAGAAAGATCCATCTCGAAAATGCACCTATCTAGAGGAGGGGTAATAATCCCAAGCTTCTCCAGAAGAAACTCAAATGTATCCTTTTCCATTTCCCTCATGTAAATATTTGGAACCTTCTCTTTTGTATAAATTTTCTCTAATAGAACTTCATTCTTAGCGACTTTGTCCCTTAAGTAGTGATATCTAATAGAAATATGTTTTGTTCTTAAATGCATAACTGGATACTTCAAAATGTTTATTGTACTAATATTATCACACATAGTAGGAATTGCTTCATCATATGTTACCTTGATATCCTTAAGGGTTTTTCTCTTCCATATTACCTTACAACAAGAGGTAATTGCAATATATTCTACTTCAGCAGTAAATCTAGGGAAATTGAATTTTTTTTCTTATTGAACCAAGGGACCAATTTGTCCCCTAAAAAGAATGCACCACCACTATTACTCTTCTGGTCATGAACACTTCTAGTCCATTTTGCATCAGTATAAAATTTAAACATGAAATCTCCACCTTTTTTAATACCAAAGTCCAAATTCCATGGTTCATTTCAACTCTGTGAAAATTATTTTCATAGCTTTCTCATGTGCCATCTTTGGATTTTCCTGAAATTGAGCTAACAAAAAAACAACCTGCATAATGTCTACCCTAGATGTAGCCAAATACAATAATCAACCAACTATCCACTTGTACTTCTTTTGTTCAACCACTAGAGACTAATCATCTTTTCTCAACTTGCATCCAATGGTTAAAGGAGTTGTAACCAATTTGCAATCATCAAAACCAAATTTCTTCAACATTTGCTTCATATACTTGCTTTGAGAGAAAAATACTATATTTTGATTGAATAAGTTTCAACCCAAGAAAGAAAGACAACTTGCCAATCATTAAAATTTCAAATTCTTTCTACATCTCTATAGAAAATTCTTTACATAAACTATCATTACCTCAAATATAATATCATCAAAATAAACTATAATAATTAAAAAATTATCTTCATCAATCTTTAAATAAAGATTACTATCTGTTCTACCTTTCTTGAAATTCTATTGAAATATATACCCGTCCAATCTTGCATATGAGACTCTAGGTGTCTGTTTGAGTCCATAAAAACTCTCTTCAATTTGAAAACCATATCTAGATCTTCTATCAATCTGAATCCATCAAATTTCTCAATGTACACTTCTTCTTCTAGATCTCAAAGGCTGCTAGAGTATCAATAAGTTGATCAATGGTATACTTACTCAAACCATTCCTTTCTTGTATGAAACACCTTGTAGGCTTGTAGGATTTAGGAAAAGTTAGAAAGATGTTATGAACAACATCACATTCATCCAAATTTCAACCAACAACTCTAATACCATCAACAAGATCTGTCACTCTATGAATATAGTTCTCAACACCTTCATATTCAAGCACTATCAAATAATCATACTTATAGTTTAGATTCATCATCCTAGCCTTCTTTGTCATTGGATCTCCTTCATATTCCAAACACATCTTGTTCCATACAACTTTAGCTTCTTTCATTCATTTTACCCTTCCAAACACTAAATCACTTATATAACTAAAAATGATTGCTCTAGCCAACACATTAGTCTCCTTCAACTTTATCTCATCTAAAATCTAAGTACCACCCTACCGAGGTGTATAAGTGGTCTGAATCATTTCCTAAATTTTATTTTACAATGTCTCCAAACGTGATTCCATTCTCTCCTACTAGTATGGAAAGTTTCTACTATCCAAGATTGGGACTTTGTAATGCACGTCCCATGCCACACTAGATCTACCTCAAGTAGTTAATCTTACTCAAGAGGAACCTTGCTCTGATACCAATTGTTGAACCTAAGACAAGACTAATAGGGGGGTCAATCAATCCAAAATAGAAATTAATGCAATGCATAAACAATTAAATAACAACACACATATAACAGAAACACCAAGATTTTTTGTGGAAAACCCAAATAGAGAAAAACCATAGTGAGAACTTCCTCACAAAAATATACCCACTATATATACCAAGTTACAATAAAAATAGCTCACTGCTCTGAACTTGTAAACTAAGGCTAACATCTATTGCGACATGATACAAAAGAGGACATGCAAAACCTAAAGCTAACTAAAATAGGGCAAGATACAATCATGAATTGAAAAGAACAATCTCCTAATCATGAAGTTGTCCTTGAACTCTATATCAAGTGACCAGTATTAACACATATGACTACGACCTTAACTATTAACACTCTATCATATAACTCTATCATATTCTTAGTACAACTTGCATATTATTCATACACAACTCTCTTTACTACTCTTTATCAAACCTTGTTGACTATCTTCACATCACACATCTACACTCCACACCTCTTCATACTCTTAAAACTCAATAACATTCATCCTTATATGCAAGATAGATCATCAAAGCTTTAATCAAGTTGTCCTGAACCAAAATATAACTTTTGGACAAAAATAGACATGCTGATCCACTCCAAGAGAAATAGGCAACCAAAACACATCTTCCAAAAATCAATTCATTGATCCACAATCAGTAAAATATAACTAACAAAATACCAACATTCTATGCATCCATATAAACAATTAACAATCAAAATATATTCTCTAGTACAAATAACTCCAATCTTGATCTCCACATGCTATAATGAGACCTATAACACATCAAATAGTCTTCCACAAATCATATCCAAACCTAAGAATAGGTCTAGCATAGAATATCACAACCTGATATCAATAATGCCACAACACTTCAAGAACACAAAGATGTATTTCAACTACAAAACTATCAGATTGAAGACACAAAAATTATATCTAAAAATGATGACTATAATAAGCATCATTTATGCAACACTTTCTAAACCCGAACACTTCTGGAACAACCAATGAAACAACTACAACACCAGCATAGCAAGATATATTTACACCATAGACTTTTTGGACCAACACCTATCAAGAATAACATATTTTACATCAATGACAACCACAACAACACATACTTCCAACAAATTTTATTTTACTTTTGATGTCGACACATTCCTAGGATCGTACACTAAAAGTATGTTGGGATTATTTAGACAAGAGGGTTGTCATTTTGGGTTCATCTATTCATTATCAAACGCTATTTTCTTTTTTTATTTCTCCATGGACTACAAGCCTCTCAATTGGAGAATCTATATCTCCATCTTAAAATAGGAATTTCCAACATTAGGTGCATTAACTGTAGAATCGATGAAGAGCATATTTTCTTGGGATTGTGCAAGGACCCAGAGATTGATTATCATTGTTATTAGAGAAGAAATAATTTACTCCAAGGCCCTACAACATATTTATCCTTCTTAAGTAGTATCTACATTCGTCTAAATTTTTTTTGATGTCTTACAAAATTATGGCTCCTTGTTGCATCTGTGGTCTAAGTTTATCAAGTAAGACATTATCTCTACTAAGAATTTGGAGAAGGCAATCAAAAAATATGATTTCTTCAATGGTAAGATTTGGGTTGCATTATTTTCCCCAAAAATTATTTGGGTAAGAAACCTCAATATGATAAATGGTACATTGCAATTAATATCAGCTTGGAATCAAAGAATTCCAAGTTTTTAGAAGGGGAACTAGGGATTTTTTCAAATCTCATCTCTTCATCTAAGGCTACCCTTTTCTTTGAATTGTTCTATTCTCTTCATCAACTTATGCTTCCTCAACCTCATCATCAAAATTTAGAGAGGTGACTCCTAAGTATGTACCATAGATAAATCCCCAAGGAATACTTTGCGAGGTACAAGTTTTGTGACATTCTTCCTCAGAAAGTCAAAGCTAGTGATGAAGGAGTGAGGGAAAGCAATATACAAGGTTAGTCTAGGGGGGCCTTGTGTTCTTTTGGGTTCCAAGTGTTAAAATTTGAGAAACAAATTCCAACCCAGAATTGAATTGAAAGAGATAGATCAAATAAACTATAAATGCAAATGAAATAAACAGCATAATAGTGATATCGAGAGAAAACTGATGTGAAGTGCTCCAAGGCAAAATAGCATCAGATTACTATCTCCAACTATATGAAAAAAAAAAAAGCAAGGTAGCATGCTTATATAGACTCAAGAGAGGGGTGGAGGTGGCAATACCAGCCAATGAGGAGAGACCACCATGATGTTCTAAACATAGTAAATGCACCTCCTCAGAGCATGTCGACACCTCAATACCCACTTGTCTTAAGTAAACATGCTTTATTAACCTAGGCAAGCTTAAATAAAGTGTAGGAAAAACCTAGGAAAAGTGAAAATAATAAACCCAACTAGGAAAATAAAAAACCTACACTAACACCAAGAACTCTAGGGATTGTTTTTATCTTGATGGAGGTTTTTTGGTGGTTCCCTCTATGAAATTTTGGATCTCTACGTTCACTACTTTAAATGGGGAAGCTTATAATTAATGGGTCTCTAGCTCTCTCGCAAAAATACTCTATACTATGGGATATGCATGGTAGAGTGAGGATCATACTATGCTAGCATTAATTTTGGTTATTGGTCTATTAGGTTATAGTTATAGATGGCTTGTAGTCTAAGAATGGCTCTCTACAACTTGTATAGTTTTCGCATCTCTACTCATATTTGGTATTTTTTATATTATTATTAAATAATATATCTTTCTTGCACTTTTCCTTAAAAAAAAATTGTTAGTGCATTAGCATTTTTTATGGTTAAATTTATACATCTATACTAATTTTTAGTGGGCTTTTATCTATTTGAATGTTTAACTACAATAGTTTTGTATATTTAAAATCTATATCTAGATTTTTTTAACATAAATTATAATGTCATCTCATAATGTACAAGTCTCCAGATCATTTTCACATATTTTAATTTTGAAAAAATAATATTGTTTGTGTTAGTGTAAGGAATAATTTTAGCATATCAATTATTACATTGTTACATAAACGATTATGTTGCTAGTTATGGAGTTATGGAATTGGATTTTCTATATTGTAATTTATCCTTGCATAAATGTATGTGTCTATCATGAAATAATAGATAATAAGTTTGACCTCAGTCCTCATGTTTGTATCAGAGCATGAGAATATATGTGAATATGATAGTTTGATAATGAATAGGTCATATCCACAGGTAGTATATGAAGAGGTTGTGTAGGTTGGACATAAATAGATAGCACACATCGATGCACCTTTTGTCTTTCTTGTTTCCCTTCATCTTGGGAAAGGAAAAGTAACTACAAAACATTTATATCTCTCTAATTATGTATTTGAAGGTCATTTTAAAAGAAGGATATGTTGAGAAGTTATGCTTCAATGCATATTTAGAAGAATTATTTGTTATGGTTTTAGGAAGATCTTAAGAAAATATTGTATACACATTACATTTAAAATTTAATTCTCAAATGAATTCATTTTATAATGTATCATTATTGCATCTATTATATTTTTATCCATTAATATTATCATATATCTCATTAATATTATTATTATGATTATCATTTATAATATTATATATCCATTAAAATCATTATTATAAATCATTATTTATTTATCCATTATTAATATTATTATTATTATCTCATATTCCATTTATAATTTAATAATATCTATTATTCTATCATATATCATCTATATATTTAATAATAATAACATTTTGTCCATTTTCACAAATATATGCATAAGCATTTACATCATTCATTTACTATTTCTCCTCTACCCATTTACATCCACCTTACTCATGTGGTATTAAAAATTTCAAGCCTTATTACTTATCCCATATTCATCCCACAACATGGATTCACCTAGAGGACTTCTATAAAAATCCAACCCCCTGTCTCATTTGAGGCTATCTAGCAATCTAGCACTTAGTCTATCTTTGGCATTCTTGCATTTCTATTATCTTGCATTTGGCTTTTTTCGAGTTTACACACCATTTGTATTTCATCTTCAAAATCTTCATTCATCATGGCTCTTTGTTCAAGTTCTTTTTGAGAGCATTCAAATTATTAAGCATGAAGTCTTGGTGATAGCAGCACAATAGAGTTAAAAGTTTCTTGTTAATTACATGTTGATCTAGTTTCTTTTATCTTTGCATGTTTGTTTTTGCAGGTACTCTATTGAGAATGTTGGATTTAATTTGGATCTTAACTGCACAAGATCATAGATATTTTGCACCGATTCACATATGGCATGCCCTAAAAATCATAAAATATCCTGAAAAAAATCATAAAATGTCTTCAAAAAACCCTAAAAATTATAAAATATCTTTAAAAAAATCCTAAATATCATAAAATATCCTGAAAAAATCATAAAAGTCATAAAATATCCTTAAAAAAATCCTAAAAATCCTAAAATATCCTAAAAAAATCCTAAATATCCTAAAAGTGCTAAAAAAACCTAAAAAATCAAAACATTTTAAAAAGACTTAAAAATCATAAAAAAATTCATCAAAATCTAAAAACATTTCGAAGACACAAACACTTTGCACAAGCACAATCAAAATGTTAAGCAAACATAACAACGTCCCATCGACTTATCAAATCAAACATCTTAAATAAGGACAAAAATCATTTTAGCGTAACACATAATGTTTGTTTGTTTGATTATGTTTTTTTATTGTTTTGATTTTATCTTTGGTGATATGTCTTTTAGCCTTTCCAGGATGTCTCAGACTACAGATTTTATCTCCAAGATGTCTTTAACTAGAAAGGCAAGGATGGGGCATCTTCACCTTCTTGTTGCTTGTGGATTGTTCCTTAGTAATATGATAACTCGTCTTAGGACATGATCATCTAAGATCATCGAGGACATATGGGTCTCATGTGAACTGGGGCATTCCTTGATTGTCTGATGTTTTTTCTTTCACACACTTGGTATTGAAACATTTGGTTCTAATCTATATCTGAATGAGTTTTTCCATTTGCCATAATTAGCTCGATGATGATTTAAGCACTTAAAAAAGAAGAAGATTCCTCATCATGTCCTTTTTATCATCATCCATCCTCTTACATCTTTTCATCGCTTGCGTCTCCTTTCATCGCCTATTGTATCAATCATTTCTCTCTATCATTTTCTTTCATCATTTTCTTCACCCTCCTTGTTTTAGAGAGATCAATCAAATTTCTTTATTCAACTATTGCACGTGTCTTAATCTATTGCTTTATCAAATCAATCAAATCACCCCCAATCAATCAATCATTGGATCATCTTATCTTGCTCTAGCATCCATCTTTATCATCTTAATTAGCTGGATGAACTTAATCAACTTATCAACATAGCTATATTTTTAATTTTCATCAATTGTTCAGTTATGCCTCATCGATTATGCATTTCCATTAAATGTACATCTGAATTTAATCACTTGCGCAATATCAATCATCCAATCTCCTTTTCATAATCTATCAAGAGATCAATTTCCATCAATCTATTTGATCAATCTCTTGATGGGGCATATCATATTCTTCATCCTTACTAGGATATCTCTTGGGCATATGTATCAATTGATCATTTTGTCTTTGAAAAAATGCGACATGCTACATTGTCTCAAATAGGGGCAAAATGTAGACACATAAAATTTAACACTTTATTTCTGGATGAATTAATTTCATAATCTATCATTATTTCATCTATTATATTTTTATTCACTAATATTATCTTAGATTCTATTGACATTATTATATCATTATCATTTATAATATTATTTATCCATTAAAATCATTATTATAAATTATTATTTATTTATCCATTATTAATATTATTATTATCTCCTAATCCATTTATCATTTAATAATATTATTATTCTATCATCTATCATCTATATATCTAATAATAATAACATTATTTATCCATTTTCACAAATATATGCATAAGCATTTTGCATCATTCATTTATGCTTTCTCCTCTACCCATTTACATCCACCTTACACATGTGGGATTAAAACTTTCAAGCTTTATTATTTATCCCATATTCATCCCACAATGTGGATTCACCTGAAGGACTTCTACGAAAACCCAACCCCCTCTCTCATTTGAGGCTATCTAGCCATCTAGAATTTAGTTTATCTTAGGCATTCTTCCATTTCTATTATCTTGCATTTGGCTTTTTCCTAGTTTATGCACCATTTGCATTTCATCTTCAAAATCTTCATTCATCATGGCTATTTGTACAAGTGCTTTCTGAGACCATTCAAATTCTTAAGCACAGAGTCTTGGTGATAGGAGCACAATAGAGTTAAAAGTTTCCTGTCAATTGCATGTTGGTTTAGTTTCTTTTAGCTTTGCATGTTTGTTCTAGCAGCTACTCTATTGAGAATGTTGGATTGAATCTGGATCTTAACTCCATGAGATCGCATATATTTTTCTCCCATTTACAAATACAAATTAACAATTATATGCGGATTCAAACACAAAAGATGAATAAATATACATAACATGAATAACATGGATATTTAATGTGGTTCACCCAAGATGAGATACATCCACAGAACAATAGCTATCCAATCTTTTCTTATTATCTAGTAAATTAGTTAAACACCATTACAATGCCTTTCGCACATTCCAACCACTTATAACATTCAATTTTTAGGGTACCATACAAAATTGGCTATTTTTAGAGATTTTTTTCAATGTTGGTTTTTCAACAACAAAAAAAAGCATGATCAGTCACCATATATCAACAATCTCCCACTTGGAGACTGATCAGACTCCACATGTAACAATCTCCCACTTGGAGACTGATCCTAGACAACATTGTTGCACTTGCAACTCCCACTAGATAAAACTCCTAGACTTGGTTGTTCCTTAATTCCACAATTTTTATTCAAGAAGGCCAATAGAAACTGATGAGGAAATTGGCTTCTCTTGTAGGATGACCTTCATGAATATATTTGTGTTTTGTCCTTGAATGAAGAGCATAATTCTTTGCAAGATGAATGACACTCTGTTTATAAATATACAATGGGCTATCCTCTTGCATCTGGCCCAATTCCTCCAAAAAAATTTGTAACCAAATCATCTCCTTGCTAGCTTCAGTAGCAGCAACATACTCAACTTCAATGGTTGAAAGTGAAACAACCTTTTGTAGTCTATAAATCCAACTAACTACAATTCCCCCTATAGTAAAAACATAACCTATTATACTCCTCGTTGTATGAATATCACCTGCCAAATTAGAGGCAACATATCCTCATAGAGCAGAATTTGATCCTTTGAAACACAATGCCTTACTATTAGCACCTCTCAAATACCTTAGAATCCATTTGACAACATTCCAATGTTCCCTTCCCAGATTGTTCATATACCTACTCACAACTCCCACTACATGTGCAATATCTGGCCATGTGCATACCATCACATACATCAAACTACCAATAGATGATGAATATGGGATGTTAGAAATTCTATTTACCTCTTCCAATGTCTTTGGACACGTCACCTTAGTCAATTTGAAATGACTATCCAAAGGTGTACCAACTACTTTTACATTCTGAATATTATATCTTTTCAAAACCTTCTTTATATACTCACTATGGGATAAAGTTAGTGTTCTATTTTTCCTATCTTGTGAAATCTTCATACCAAGGATTTACTTAGCGGCACCCAAATGCTTCATATAAAATGACTTTGCTAATTTCTATTAAAGTTCATTTATATGCTATATGTTAGACCCAACAACAAGCATGTCATCAACATAAAGTAATAGGATCATATAACTGTCATTATCCAATATCTTAAATTAAATACAATGATCAAAATGACATCTATGGTAACCTTGTTCAACCATGAAACTATCAAATTTCAAATACCGTTGTTGGGATGCTTGATTTCTAGGCCATAAAAACTCTTCTTCAACCTGCACACTAACTCCTTGTTACCTTTTACCTCATATCCCTATGATTTTTGCATGTAAATTTCCTCCTCCAAATCCCCATGGAGAAAAGTTGTTTTAACAGGTATTTGTTCAAGATGCAAGTCTTTTGTAGCAACTAGACTTAGAATAGTTCTAATTGAAGTCATTTTTCATAGGGGATTCACTAGCTAGGCAATATCATATAACATGCATTCATATTGGGGGGTTTAATATCCCAAAAATATTTAACAATATATTTCCTATTTCGTGAAAATAGGGGGTTTTTAATTCGAGTTGTGAAAAATTATAATACTTGGTAAAAATAAGGGGATTTTTAATTCGAGCTGCATATTGGGTGGGGGTGAGAAAAAAGGAGTTTAGGGCAATATTATCTGAAAATAGGGGGATTCTTTAGTATGCCATGAATGGACATGCTATAACCCAGGTTCACTAAGTGAAGCCCCCATGTCATTTTTACAACTAGAAAAAATGTTTCATCAAAATCTATACCCTTTTACCACGAGTCTGGCCTTATATCTTTTTTTTGTCCTCCATCCTCCTCCTTTAGCCTATAAAACCATTTATTTGTCAAGGCTCTTTTTCTAGAAGGTAATGGGACTAAGTCCCAAGTGTGATTCTTCATCACGAAATCCATTTCCTCTTTATTCCTAACTCCCATTGTTGTTTGACATCCACCTCCATTGCTTCTTCATATCTTTTGGTTCACCAGAATCAGTTAATAAAATAGAATACAAAGAAAGAGAAAAATTTTTAGGAGGTCAAGTTAACCTTGTAGAACATCTAACACTTGCAGGAGTTTGTGGGATATTTTTTTGTTATTGAACATCAGGTACCAATGAAATTTTATTTTTAGGAATCTCATCTAGCACCACATATTCTTTTTTAACCTATTCATGCTTATTTTCATGCATTTGTTCTTTACACATGACCTTCTCATTGAATATAACATCTCTACTTATAATTTTATTTTATTTTCAAAATCCCATAAACAATAATGGAAGTCATCGATTCCATATCCAATGAAGGTACATTTTTGAGATTTAGAATCAAGCTTGGTTCTGTTTTCTTTATCAACATGGACAAAAGCTTTACAACCAAAGGTTTTCAGAAAAGAATAATTTACCTTTTTATCAGTCCATGCTTCCTCTAGAATGCCACCATCCAAATGATTTGAAGGTTCTCTATTTATCAAATAAATAGTAATATGTACAGTATTTGCCCATAAATATAAGGGCATCCTAGCATCTAACCTCATTCTCCTTGTACACTCCATGATGGTGGTATTCATTATTTCAAGCATACCATTTCCTTATGGGGTTCCTTGAAACATCTTCTAGCTTTGAATCCATTAAAAGAACAATAATATTAAAATTATTTACTACAATACTCACCTCCATTATTAGATCCAAGACACTTCAACTTTTTTCATGTCTCATTCTTAACCAAATATTTCCATTTCTTAAAAATTTCAAAAACATCTGATTTATTTTTTAGGAAATATACCCATGTTTTCCTAGTTGCATCATCTATAAAAATAACATAATTGTTACAAGTACGGTTGTTGTTACACTAGACTAGATTTATAGAATCCACACGAGATAGTTAAGCCATGTGACAAACCCGAGCACTATGTTGTACAACATAAGAAGACCAAGGGCACACACCTTGCAAGAATCCCCCACACCCAATGCAAGTGAGGGGTTTGAACCTATGACGAAGCTCCGATACCACTTGTTGGCAATAACAATGTAGGAAAACTAAGAGGGGGGGGTGAATCAATTTTCACCAAACTTAAGAAATTTAATCTCAACATTAGATATGGTCAAGAAGAACAATAGAAAAGATAAACACCACATCAGTAACACACAAATATTTGATGTGGAAAACTTGATTGAGGGAAAAACCATGGTGGGAACCTACCCACAATATTATGATACTCTATAGTAGCATGTGAAAATATTGCAATGGGGAATGCACATGCATTTAGGCACATTACCTAGAGCTCATTTCTAAAAAAAAACAAGAGGGATACAACCCTAGGAAGGCTCACTACCTTAAAAAAATTGAACAACATTCTGGATTACATGAACTGAAAGAGTAGCATCTATAAATGCTTGATCACAATTATGGTTAAGCACACTATCTCCACAACAACACTTCTCTGCTCTGCCACACTATCAAAAGATCAATTCACTTGTTTTCACATATAATAATCTCACAAATCATAGATATAATTAAAAATATATATCTTACATGATTACAATACTTATTTATACAAATCATCAACCTTAACCTTGAGGTTGACTCAACACATAAGACATAATTACAAAATTACATCACACAATACATAATTCAATAATCAAACCAATATAATATCAGAAAGGACATAAATAGACCCAAATCAACTCCTTAAACACTCAACACCATCAAATATCTTGCCAAGATCATCCACAACATGCAACAACTATCAAGTTGGCCAAATCGTTGTATAACACGAAGAATACCACTGGACCAATCAAATATTAAATAACACACACTACGATCAACATGGACCACCAAAATGCATAAAAAACAATTAGAGAACATCAAAAAGCAACATGAATTTCTCCACAATAACTGCAACAATTCAGATTATAAGAACCATTATCATTTCATCACTGGAGCTCAAGAACACCAATAACAAACTGAAAAAAATGCTTGTGAAGTTCCAAATCATGAACCATCCAAACTGAGGACACAAATGAACATCCCAAACACTCTCCAAAATCTGCACAATATAAAGAATCAATTCTAGAGCAATACAATCCAGAAATCACAACTCTCCAATATAAAACCAACAAAAAACCCAATCATCACATTAGATCACATAACTCGATCAAATAAACTTTCAAAACACTAAAACTCATACTAAATCAACTATAGATAAGTATCTAAAAACCCATTAAACTGTATTAGCATATTTACAATTAAACCAACTCAACTCTCTACAACACTAAAACATAAGAAACATAGGAATATGTTGACATCAATGACAACAACACATTCCAACAACTCTAATATCCAACAATCTCCCTCTTTGGCATTGATGTAAACATATGAATGTGAAAAAAAATCAATGTAAAGAAAGAAAACAACTCCAATAATCTTCCCATGAGATCATACACACACAGCTCTCTACCTTAAATAGATTAAACATTTTTTCACATGCATCTCTCCCCCTTTTATAGCAATGTGAAAGATACATACAAATAATTATCCTCTCTTTCTGATAATCTCTCCCCCTTAGACACACACTCAAATAATTCTAAACCACACACTTACTACCCCGCTGGAGAAACAACACCAACTCATCAATCCAGATATTAGGATAAGACTATGAAGTCCACTGGATTGATGCAACTCACTACATCTAGTTCACACCAAGAGGAGAAATCACCTCTAACTTCTCTCTTAGATATACAAATGTATTTGTAGGAAAAGAATTTGTGAAGATATCTCTAATTATTTCCTTTGTAGATACATACTCGAATCTGAATTCCTTCTCATTCACATTCTCTCTCAAGAAATGAAACTTGATTTATATATGCTTTATATTAGAATGCAACACCGGATTCATAGAAATATTGATAGCACTAGAATTGTCATAGTATATAATAGTAGGCTCATTATAAACAACTCTAATATCCTTCAACATCTGCTTCATCCAAATTACCTAAGTACAGTTGCTAGCAACATCAATGTATTTAGCTTCTACAGTAGATAAGGAAATAGCATCTTGCTTCTTACTTGCCCAAGAAAGCAATTTCTTTCCCAAAAAAAATTCAGCATCAGTAGTGGTCTTCCGGTCATCAACATCACCTACCCAATCAATATCAGTATAAGTACTCAAGATGAAATCATCATTCTTCAGATACCATATACCATAATCAATAATTCCCTTCAAATATTTGAATATCCTCTTCACAACACTAACATTACTTTCCTTAGGATCAGCCTAAAATATTACAACAAGACATACAACATTCATAATGTTAGGTCTAGTCTGAGTCAAATACATGAGTCCACCAATCATAGATATATATAGGATCAGGTTAGCCTTCAGAGATTCATCATCTTTTTTCATCTTGCATCTAGTCACAATACGAGTTCCAATAGGTTTGGAATCATCTAACCCAAACTTCACTAGAAATTCTTTCACATACTTTGATTGAGATATGAAAATGCCTTTATCAATCTGTGTAATTTGTAATGCTAGAAAGAATTTCATCTCACCTATCATAGACATCTCAAACTCTTTTTGCATATCATCAGCAAACTTCTTACTCAAATCATCATCTCCTCCAAAAATAATGTCATCAACAAAAACTTCAACAATCAAAATATTATCATTATCAATCTCATAAATATAAGTTACTATTAACAATATTGTTACAGAATCTCAACTTCATAAAATACCTATCCAAACTGGCATACCAAGCTCTACGGGCTTGTTTAAGTCCATAGAATGCTTTCTTCATCTATCAATGAAAATCCATCTGGTTTCTTAATGTAGACTTCTTCTTCTAATTCACCATTCAAAAAGGCTGACTTCACATTCATATGATATGCCTTGAATTTCTTATGAGTAACATATGCAAGAAATAAGCTAACAACTTCAATTCTAGCTACCAGAGAAAAAGTCTCAAAATCAATACCTTCCATTTGTGAATATCCCTTACACACCAATCTTGCTTTGTTTCTAACAACTTCTCAATCTTCATTCAACTTATTTTGAAAAACCCATTTAGTACCAATTGCATTCTTGTCCTTAGGTCTCGTAATAAGTTCACATGTATTGTTCTTCCCAATCTGATCTAACTCTTCTTCCATAGCTTTTAGCCAATTCTCATCTTTACAAGCTTGAGAAACATCTTTAGGCTCAATTTTGGAAATCAAACACATTTCTTCAGCAACACTTCTTCTAGTCATCACACCTTTGCTTTTATCACTAATAATCTAATTCTCTAAATTATTTAATCTTACATACCTACGAGTCTTCTTATTGTTCTATTTTTTGGTCTCTTGATCTTCTTCTCTACCAGCAACATCTTGATTTACTGTCTCTTTTGGATCACTCTGTTTCATGCATGAAGTTTGCACTCACTTTGAAGTAACATCCTAATCATTAGTTTCATATTCACATGCTCTGATTTGCTTCTCATAATTCTCATCAACCTTTACATTTGCACTTTCCACTATCTTTCTTATTCTTTTGTTGTAACACAAGTAGGCTTTTCTCTTATTAGAATATCCCAAAAAGATTCCTTCATCACATCTTGCATCAAATTTTTCTATATCCTCATCTCTTTTGATATAATATTTTCTTCTAAAGATTCTGAAATATCTAAATGTAGGAACATGACCAAACCATAACTCATAACGAGTCTTACCGAAATCACATTTTATATGCATCTAGTTGAATGTGTACACAGTAGTGCTAGCAGCTTCTCTCCAATAGATATTCAAAACATTTCCTTCAATCATCATAGTTCTAGTAACATCCAAAATAGTTATGTTCTTCTTTTCAACAACTCCATTCTGTTGAGGGATTCATAGAGAAGATAACTATCTCCAGATTCTATTCTCTTCACAAAAGGAATTAAACTCATCGAAAGTGAATTCTCCATCTATATCAGACCTTAGACACTTCATCTTTAATCCTATCTCTATCTCCACTCTGGCTTTGAATATTTTGAATTTCTCTAGTGGTTCAGGATTCTTCCTTAGAAAAGTGACCCACATCATACTAGAATAGTCATCAATTAACAACATAAACTATTTGTCACCCTACAAGATTCTCATCCTAGAAGGTCCACATAAATTAGTATGCACGAGATATAATTACCCATTACATGAATAAAGTTTTCTCTTGAATGAAATTCTTTCTTTCTTTCCCAATTGATATTCTTTACACACTGGATTAGTAGGTGTCACTATCTTAGGTAGATCTCTAACAGCTTGAGTATAACTTATCTTAATCATGTAGTCAAAGTTAACATGACACATTCTCTTATGCCACAACCAACTCTCATCAATCTAAGCAATTAAATAAATTTTCTCACTACCATTCAAATAAAAGATATTACCTTTAGTTTTAGTTCCTAATGCAATTTCTATACAGGAGCTATTCAAGATCTTACATTTTCCCTTCTTGTATTGTAAATCATATCCCTTATCAACCATCTATCCAACATTAAAAATATTACACTTCAATCCTTCAACATATAAAACATAGTCAATATTATGCTTACTATCAAGAGAAATAAAACCTCTACCATAGATTACACAAGCTTTGTTCTCCAAATCTCACTAAACTACCATCATAGTTCTCCATATTCATAAATTTACCTTTATCACCTATCACGTGATGTGAAAAACCACTGTCAATCACCCATTCATCTTTCTCTTCAATCTTAGTAGCCAAGACTCTCTCTTCAACAATACGGCTTGTAGAATTAGTAGGTACCAGATCATCTTTCTTGATAGAAATGAACACAATTTTATCTTTTGAATTCCCTTTCTCAGACTCAACATTTGTTGCACCTTCATCAACATCATAATAACACTTCTAATATCTATACTTGTGATTAGTCTTGTAAGGCTTATCATACTTTGAGACTCTTTCTACTCTTTTAGGACATCTAGAAGCAAAATGATCGATCTTATTGCAAGAAAAACATTACAAAGGTAACTTCCCTTCATACTTACCATCTCTCTTAGGAAATATTTTCACAATAAATGCTTCAATCTCTTCCAATTCTCTTACCTATTATTACATCTCTCTCATTTCCCTTTCATATCTGGAAACCCCATTTGAACTCTCCTAGATCATACTTCTACTTCCTGGATACAATAACTTTAAATGTAGTCTCAGCTTTGGTATGTGATTCACCAAGTTTGCTCAATTCAAAAGAAGCAAGCTTACCAAACAACATATTCGTTGTCACAGTTGTCATAGTCTGGATCTCATCAATAGCAGAAACTTTATGTTTATAAGTAGGAGGCAAGGATATTATCACTTTAGCTACAATCTCATCTTCTTCAACGACTCCACTAGCACATCTAATGTTTAGTGCAAGCTCATTCACTTTATCCATAAAGGATGAAATATTCTCATCTTTTCCCATTCTCAACAACTCATACTTTCCTTTCAGGCTATGTAATTTAGCAAATTTCACATGTTTATCTCCTTCATAGAAGGTTTCTAGATTCTCCCAAATCTCATGTGCAGACTGCAATCCCATCACATTATTCATCCGTGCATCACTTAGGGAACTCAACAATGCTTTTATAGCTCTTATATTATGTTCAACATCCTTGATCTCAGCTGTAGTAATAAGACCATTTGAAGGAACATTGTATGCATTCTTTGTAATCTTCCAATAATCTTCTCCATGACAATTCAGGTGAACTTCCATTAAATTCTTCCATATAGACTAATTCGTTCCATCAAATCATAGACTCTCCTTGAAAATAACATTTGCCATCTTAGATCTCAACAAGCAGTCAAGCTCCTTCCAAAAGATCTAGCTCTAATATCAACTGTTAAAATTATGTTTCCTATTTCACCAAAAGATTGACCTGTTAATGCCCGATACAACCACTATACTTATAAAATCCATAGGTGGTGGTTAATCCATGTCACAAACCTAAGTGTTGTGTTGCACAACACAAGGCGACCAAGGGTTCACACCTTGAAACAACCCCCCCTAGCGCAAGCGAGGGGTTTGAACCTATGACCAAGCTTTGATACCACTTGTTGGCAACAACAATACAAGAAAACTGAGAGGGGGGAATCAGTTTTCACCAAACTTAATAAATTTAATCTCAACTTCATATTTGATCAAGAACAACAATAGAAAAGATAAACACCACATCAAAAACACAAATAACACAAAAAAAATTGACATGGAAAACCCAATTAAAGGAAAAACCATGAAGGAAACCTACCTACAATATGATGATAGTCTACATTAGTATGCAAAAATATTACAATGGGGGATACACATGCATTTAAGTACATTGCCTAGAGCTCATTGCTCAAAAAAAATAAAAGGGTTACAACCCTATGAAGACTTACTACCTTACAAAGATTAGACAACAATCCAGATTAAATGAACTAAAAGAATAACATCTCCAAATGCCTCATCACACTTTGAGCTAAGCACATTGTCTTCACAACAACAGTTCTCTACTCTACCACACTAACGAAAGATAAATTTGCATGTTAGCACATACAATACTCTCACATATTACATGATTACAATACTCATTTATACAAATCATCAACCTTAACCTTAAGGTTGGCTCAACACATAAGACCTAATTAAAAAATTACATCACACAATACATAAATCAATAAGAGGACCAATATAATATTGGCAATTACATAGCATGGACCCAAATCAAATCCTCGTACATGCAACACCACCAAATTTCTCACCAGGAGCATCTACAACACGCAATAACCACCAGACCAATAAAATTTTCAATAAAACGCACCATGATCAATGCAGACCAACAAGACGCTTAGAAAAAAATTAGAGAACATCAACAAGCAACATGAATTCCTTTGCAATAACTGCAACAACTCAAATAACAAGAACTATTATCATTTCATCATCGAAGCTCAAGAACACCAACAACAAACTGAGAGATATGCTTGTGAAGTTCCAAATCATGAACCATCCAAACTGAGGACACACATGATGTTGGCATTGCACACTCTAATGGTAATTGAAGGTAATTGAAGGTGTTGTCATTGATGGCAACCTTGTAACCTTGTGGATACCTTTAGGCAATCTTGTGGCATTCATTTGGTAAACCACTGGCAGGCACCAACAGACACTTCATCGACAACAACAACAATGTATACCGACAACCCACCTAACAGCAATAAATTTTTATAATATTCTATTTAATTGTATATATCTTTTGTAAACCGACATGACATATTGTAATAGACTCATATATGTATGAGGTCTTGTAAATCATTTTGATATGGATAGAGGATAGAAGATGAATATGGTAGAAGTGATGAGCGAATATTAAGGTATATTTTGTATAGGTTATGGTTATAGTATGAGCTTAAACTGGTACTGAACCTAGCATAGCAGATGCTGAATTGTAGCAGTATATTATATTGGATTCTCATAATCCATTTTGTAAGTCAGTGAGACTTCCATTTTGTATTTGAGCAGTGAGCTCTAGGAAGTTGGCCTTCCTGCATGTGTAGGCACCACATTGTAAGTAATATCCATTCATTGGCCAGTGAGTGAATATTGTGGGTCACAAATCCCACTAAGATTTTTCCCACACCGAGTTTCCTTGGTAAAAATCTTGTGTTAAGGTGTGTTTTCTATGTTGTCTTTATTGTTCCTATTTACTGCATTAATTCTTATTTACCAGTACACTATTTTGGAATGCAAAATACTTAATAAGGTCAAATATTTTGTAAACTGGTTAGATATTGATTCACCCCCCCCCTCTCAGTATCTTTGGGACTATCATTAATCCTAACACATGAACATCCTATTAGGAACTAGGAAGGACATCTGAGAGGTGAGGGGTGAATCAAATGCCAATAAATTACAACCCAAAACACATTATTATAACTTAAAACTTAGTGTCAGTAAAACAGACAATGTCGATTAAACAGATTAATAGTTATAGCAATACCCGTATAACTCAATGGATGAAACAGAAAGAGAAACAACATCCACAACACATGACACAAATATTTTGATGTGGAAAACCTATAAGGGGAAAAACCATGGTGGGAAACCTTACCCACAATCAGATGATACTACTGCAGATAGTAAGTGATTACAATAATGGGTTCTACACATGCAGAAAGGTCAACTGCCTAAAGCTCACTGCTCAATCACAAAATAAGAGTCACACTAACTACAATTGGATGGTTAAATCCAATAAACAATATACTCCTTGAGTATAACATCTACAATGCTGGATTCAATATCGGTTTAAGCTCTGACCATGAGTGCCAAACACATTCATAACCTTTCCTTCAACCTTTAGATAATATTTACATGATTCGCACAAGGATATGCACTTCACAACGATCTTCAATATTCGCACACACTCATATATATCCTCATACATCTTCCAAATAAGATCTTACAATTATTTATACAAAATCCTAAGACCTTATGATTACATCGGCTCCCTAAAGATATTACATTTATATCAATTACAAAATAAGTCTTGATGTGATACAATATTTCAGCTCATTACATTTACACATTATTTAATCAATAAACCATTTCCAAAACATGTCGTGCTGATCTGGAACATGATATCTTGTACCGGTGCATAACCTGGACCTATCTATTAGTAAAGGCAAATATGTGAACCCGATTAGACCAATAAGAAAAACACCAAATACAAACATCCAATCTATGTCTTCAACATAACCAAATGATCTCCAGATGATAACAAGTCATCATCAGCTTCTTGAGCTGTCGGTGAAACATATACCGGTGACTGCGCATAAGCCAATATCCATGTTGGGACCACAATTTGCTAGTTCAATAATAAACCAATATAACTAGAGTGCCAAATCAACAATGCAGACCTCTAGAAAGATAACCATTGACATCAATCACAAAACCAATGCAACACATGACAAAGTCATCCATAATACCAACAACCTCCCCCTTTGGCATTGATGGCAACACTAGATGGAAAAACATCTAAGTGCCAAAACAAAATTCCAAATACCAACAATCTCCTAAAATAGATCAATCAAAGTTCTGTACCAAAACCAAAATAAATCAACCAAAATACATCTCTCCCCAATCTTCAAAGTACAACAATGTTTTTTCATAGGCATCTCTCCCCCTTTGACATCAAATTCCAAAGTAGTCAAGAATAAAAAATATGGACATAACATATAGCGGACTACTCCCCCTAAGCAGTAGCTCTCCTTCATCAAAGGCAGAAAAATATTTTTTTGTTAGTCTCTGCTAGTTTGATGCCAATCTTCACCATTCAAGTCTCTATCGGTGGGGAAATTACCCCAAGCTTCTCTCTGTGATATTCAAATGTTTCCTTAGGCAAAGGCTTTGTAAAGATATCTGCAATTTGCTCTTTAGTATTCACATAAACCAATCTCACTTCATTTGATTCAACATTCTCTTTCAGAAAATTATGCTTAATAGAAAAGTGCTTTATTTTAGAGTGAAATACTGGATTCTTTGATATATCTATTACTGCTAGTTTAGCACAGTAAATAATTATCAGTTCTTTGCATTTTACCTTGATATCCTTTAACATTTGCTTAATCCATAATACCCGAGCGCAATTAGTTGTTGTTGCAACATATTTTTCTTTTGTTGTAGATAATGATGTACATAACTCAAAATTGTCATTCTTAGGATACCATAAAGCAAGATTTGTTGTGCCTTGTTGCTATTGGAAAATCCTTTTTACTGCAGTTTCATGATTTTCTTTAGGATTGCTTTGAAATTTTGAAAAAATACACACTGCATTCATTATATTAGGTCTAGTTTGTGTCAAATATAGTAATCCTCCAATCATAGATTTGTACCTTGTCGGATTTATAGGAGATAAATCATCCTTTAATGTCGATTTATTAGTTGTAGTCATAGGAGTGCTTACCAGTTTGGAGTTTTCCATACCACATTTTTTCAAAATTTCCTTCAAGTATTTTGTTTGACATATGAATATACCTTTATTTGTTTGTAAAATTTACAAACCTAGAATTTTTTTTACCTCTCCAATCATAGCCATTTCAAATTCTTCCTACATCTTGTTAGCAAAGTCTTTACATAACTCTTCTTCACCTCCAAAAATGATATCATCCACAAATACTTCAATAACCAAAATGTCATCATTGGTAATTTTGTAATACAAATTACTGTCAGCATTACCTTTTGTGTAACCAAGCTTTAAAAGATATTTATCCAGTCTAGCATACCAAGCTTATGGAGCTTGTTTCAATCCATATAAAGCTTTCCTTAACCTACAAATCATATCCTCATCATTTGTTAATAAAAATCCATCAGGTTGTTCAATGTAAACTTCTTCTTCAAGATCTCCATTAAAAAATGCACATTTTACATCCATACGATAAACCTTATAGTTCTTATGAGCTGCAAATGCAAGAAATAGTCTAGCTGCTTCAATTCTAGGTACCGGTGCAAAATTTTCATTATAATCATTTCCTTCTTTCTAAGAATAACCTTTACAAACTAATCTTTATTTGTTTCTAATTACTTTACCATCCTCATTAAGTTTATTTCTAGATACCCATTTAGTTCCAATTACATTTTTGTCTTTAGGCCGGGGAACTAATGTCCAAGTATTATTCTTTTCAATTTGTTCTAATTCATCTTCCATTGCAGTTTATTTTATCTTGACATTCTTTAATAACTGATGTTGGTTCAACTTGAGAAATTAAACATACCTCTTCATTTTCCAATCTTCCTCCAGTCATAACACTTTGATTTTTATTTCCAATTATGTGATTTTCTTAATGATTCAATCTTACATACCTGGGTTTATTTTGATTTCCACTTATAGGTTGTTGTTCTTCAATCACAATTGAGTTTTTTGATGATGCCAGTGTGAATGGTTCTTCACTCTATTTTGGTGCAATCTATGTTGGTTTACAACCTACATATCTTAATTCTCTTCTAAAATGTTCATCTATCTTCACATAGTACTCTCAATGATTTTCTACAATCTTTTATTATAACATCTATATGCCTTGATTCTAGTTGAATAACTAGGAAATATTCCTTAATCACTTCTAGGATCAAATTTTTCAATAGACTCATCTCTCCTAAAACATCATTTTCTTCCAAATATTCTAAAGTATTTAAGAGTAGGAGTACGATCAAACCTTAGTTCATAAGGGGTCTTACCTATTTCACCTTTGATGTGAACTTTGTTGAAAGTATCAACTGTTGTATTCATTGCTTCTCTCCAGTACACATGAGGTAGATTTGCTTCCATCATCATGGTTCTTGCTTCATTCAGTATAGTTTTGTTCTTCCTTTCCACAACTCCATTCTGCTCTTCCATATACCATAGTTAGTTCCATCAAGCTTAGGACTATCCTTCATGAAGATATTTTCTACCATAGGATCTCCTCAAGCTGTTAGGCTTCTACAAAAAGAGGACTATGCTCTGATACCAATTGTTAGGAACTAGGAAGGAAAATTGAGAGGGGTGGGGGTGAATCAGTTGTCAATAAATTACAACCCAAAACCAATTATTCCAACTTAAAACTTAGTGCCGGTAAAACAAACTTAATGTTGGTTAAACAGATTAACAGTTACAACAGTATCAGTATAACTTAATGCATGAAACAGAAAGAGAAACAACATCCACAACACATGACACAAATATTTTGATGTGGAAACCCTGTAAGGAGAAAAAAAAAGGTGGGAAACCTTACCCACAATCAGATGATACTACTACAGATAGTAAGTGATTACATTAAGGGGTTTGCACATGCAGAAAGGCCAACCACCTATAGTTCACTGCTCAATCACAAAATAGGAGTCACACTGACTACAATTGGATGGTTAAATCCAATAAACAATGTACTGCTTCAGTATAACATCTACAATGTTGGATTCAGTACTGGTTTAAGCTCTGACCATGAGTGCCAAACATCTTCATAACGTTTCCTTCAACCTTTAGATAATATCTACGTGATTCGCACAAGGATCTGCACTTCACAATGATCTTCAATATTTGCACACACTCATATATATTCTCGTACATCTTCCAAATAAGATCTTACAATTATTTATACAAAACCCTAAGACCTTATGATTAGGTCAGCTCCTTAAAGATATTGAATTTATATCAATTACAAAATAACTCTTGATGCAATACAATATGTCGACTCAATACATTTACACATTATCCAATCAATAAACCATTTCCAAAATGTGTCGTGGTGATCTGGAACATGATATCTTGTACTGGTGCATAACCTAGACGTATCGGCCGGTAAAGGCAAATATGTGAACCAGATCAAACCAATAAGCAAAACACCAAATCCAAACATCCAATCCATGTCTTCGACATAACCAAATGATCTCTAGATGGTAACAAGTCATCATTAAATTCCTGAGCTGCCAGTGAAACATATACCGGTGACTGTGCATAAGCCAATACCCATATCGAGACCACAATGTGTCAGTTCAACAATAAACTAATACAACCAAAGTGCCAAATCAATAATGTAGACCTCCAGAAAGATAAGTGTTGACATCAATGACAAAACCAATGCAAGACATGAGGAAGTCATCCATCATACCAACACATCCAAAATACTCCAAAATCCGCACAACATAATGAATCAATTTTAGAGAAATACAATCTAAAACTCACAACTCTCCAATACAAAACCAATAGAAAAACCAATCATCACTCTAGATCATATAACTTGATCAAATCACCTTCTGGAAGAGTGAAACTCATACCGAATCAGCTATAGATAAGTATCTCAGAACTCATTAAACCACATCATCATATCTACAACCAAACCAACTCAACTCTCTACAACACCGAAACATAAGAAATACAAGAATTTGTTGACATCAATGACAACAACACATTCCAACAACTCTAATATCCAACAATAATAACAAGAGCCACCTATATATGATACTTGAGTTGGTCCCAATACATTTGAATGCACAAGCTCTAACTTCTCACTCTTCTTTTCTTTCCTAACCTTGAGAAATATGACTCTTTTTTGTTCCTCATAAACACAATTTTTATACAACTCTAAATCAATTTTCTTCAATCCTAGCAACAAATATTTAAAGTGAAGGAGTTTCATCCCTTTCTCACTCATGTGCCCAAGTCTATGGTACCACAATTTAGAATCTCTCCTTACAACATCTAATGTAGCAGTCCCTACAACAACCTTTTCTATAGTAGCTAAGGTATAATTAGCATTACCATTACACAAATACAATGTGCCTACCTTTTCACCTTTAGGTACATTCCAAATATTGGTTGTAAATGTAACCATGCAGACTTCACTATCCATCTATCTTGCAGAAATAAAATTTATTCTTAAATTAGGGACATTCCTTATTGCCTTTAGTAACCAGTCATTTCCATTTTGCAGTTTGATTTTTATCTTGTATTTTCCAACAATCTTATAGGGCTCATCATCATCCAAGTATGCCTATCCAAAATCACCTTAAACATAATCTAGAAAATATTTTCTATGGGGCGTGGCATGAAATGAAGCCCCTGAGTCTATTACCCAAGAATCATTAACATTATCTAAACACATTTTAAAGGCATCTTGTAAATTATTACTTGCAACATTACCTTCCTTACTATCATCTTCATTTTCATCTCCTTGTTTTTTTTTTTGAGACCAACAATCTTTCTTTAAATATCCTAGCTCTCCACAATACCAACAATCCTTTCTCCCTCTATATTGCGAGCATCCTTTTTTTGACTTCCCTTGTGACTTCTCATGCCCAGGGCCTTTTCCTCTTTCTTTTAATCTTCCCCTATTCTCTACACTCAAAATAGTACCCAATGATGTTGAAGTCTCACCTATTCTTTTTCAATACATTTCCTCGCTTAGGATAACACCAACAAAATCATCAAATTTCAAATTATTTGTATCAAAGATAGAGTTACTTACAACTCTAACAAGCTATTCCATATTTCTCGTAAAGAACACAAAATTAAGGGAGTCCTAACCTCTTCATCAAAGTTCACTTTTATAGAAGTCAATTGGCTGGTAACTATATTAAATTTATTTAAATGATCTGTTATAGATCCTACTTCACTCATTTTCATATTAAACAAACACTTGATAATAAATACCTTATTCAAAGCTGAGGGTTTCTCATACAGTTTAGCCAGACCCGACATCAATTCTATAGTTATTATTTCTTTTGATATATCAAATGCTACAAATGGTGCAAGGCACAACCGAATAGTTCCTAGTGCCTCTCTTCCTAGAATATCCCAATCTTCACATCACATCATGGTTGGTATCTTTGTCTTTTCTTCCAATAGCCGCCACGGATCCTTTTGATACAAGTAATCCTCCATCTGAATTTTCCATAATAGATAATTATAGCCATTGAACTACTTGACCTTGAATTTGGTTTCTTTCATTTGTCCTACTCAAATCTGAAAGTCCCTGCCGATTTACGAAATTACATGGCTCTAATACCAATTGTTAGGGTTTTAGGCAAACCTTGAGAAAATAAAAATTAACAAGTATACATAGCGAATGTATAGTACTTGCATGATCAGTTGCCACATATCAATAATTATAAATTGTAGATCATAGATAGATTCTTACTCAAAATTTAAAAGTGATTTACTATGTTTTCAACATGTGAGATAGCTAGAGTGAATATTTAGTTTTTTTTTAAACATCCTTAGCTTTCCAATATGGGAAATTATAGAATGTATCTCGTTGAGTTGGAGAAAACTCCAAAACATAGTGCATCATAGACAATGTGTAATCTTGCAAATACTTCACTCATAAAGAAGGCATCTGTAGTGTCATAAATTATATGCCCTCTAAAATATCACACTTTATTTGGCACCTACATTAATATGCTTTCTATTAAATTTCATTAAGTGTACTTGTATCGTATTCTACCTTATAAATTAATTGTTATTAAAATTTAATTGTCATGAAATGCTAATTATGAGACAAGCTTATGTAGTAGGACCCTAACACTTTGATTTGTTTTTTGTTGGTCCCTTTTTTAGTGGGCTTGGACACCTAGCATCCTAGTCAACCTAGAAGGGGCCAAATTTTAGAAAAGTTATGGAAATGAGATCCTAGGAATATGGATGGAATACTATGATCTCAAATTTCAATAGCATAGAATTAGGATGTTAATAGATTAAGTAATAGTTTGATAGAAGAGATATACACTTAAATTATGTTACTTTATTAAAATGGATTTGAGATTGTGAAGTGTTCAAGAAAGATCTAGGGCTAATTATAGAAAAAATAGATTGGAAAAATAACTATAAATTAAAAATTGGAAAATAGATATAGTAAACTAGATCTAGAGTAGTGATACAAAGAGGAACTTCGATCTAAAAATTAGAGTAGAAAGTGTCAAACATAGGTGCTAGGAACCCTAGTCTAAAGGTTCCTAAAACTCATAGAGAGAAGTAGGAATGCAATCAAAATGTCTTGTAGATGTATGTCTGAAAAAATAAACCCAAATAGGAGGATAGGGGTGCTATCTCTCCTAGTCTAGCTATTTTGATCTATTGGAGTTGAGGAAAAATAAACTCTACATCTCCCAAAGATCACTTGCATGAAAACTTATCACAGAAGGAGAGAAGAAAAAAGGCTATGGAGGCCAGAATTAAGAGATCCAGAAAAGAGGAGTCATATTGATTGTGCAACAAGAATCTAATTCAATAATTATAGTTGTTATGAAAATACAATGAGATAATCCTTATAAGAAGATACTCAAAACCCTAAAGGAGAAAACCCTAAAGAATTATAAGATTCCTAAGTTTATCTTAAGCATAGAGTATAATAGACTAATAATTAAATAAATAATTATTAGCTAATAAAAGATAACTCTAACACCTCCCCTTAAGATGAACTTAGGGAGTAGCTAAGAAATAACTAAGGACTAAAAAATAATGTAAAAAATGCAGGAAAGCAACAATGGGTCCTGACAATTAGGCCTGATGAGGTACCCAAGTACAATAAAATCTTTGTAAACTGGAGAAAAAGAAGAAAACCTAGTGGGAACAAAACTCCTCTCCAAGAAGAGATGAAAGCTCAAGTGAAGGACTAAGAAGCCTCCAAACAAGAGTGTTCCAGAAGATAAGAAAAAAAAAAAGAGAATGAAGAACACCACTGAAGCATGAAATAGTTACAAACACTATCGAAGAGTAACTACTGATCTAAAGAACCTCCACTGAAATAGAACATGACCAAGTAGAGAAGACTGTAATTTGCATGAGTTCCCTCAAATGACACTACTCGAATTAGATGGGAAACAAAGACAAACAACTAAACTCAAAGATATAGATGGCATGAAACACTAAAGCCTGAAGAGCTGATCAATCGAACCAAGGAAGCATTAGAACAATAGGACAAATCTCCCCATAATTTTGAAAAGGGAGAGGGATAGGTACACTCAAAGGAATGACCAACAAGAACTACATGATTAAGAACCAAGAACATCGAAGGTGAAGAGAACATACATAGTGTCATGGAAGGAACACTCACTTGACACACATCATGAGGCTAATGTCATGGAAGGAACACTCAAGTGACAAAGGTAGATGGCAAACATCAACCCCCCATGGCACTTTATAAGTAGTGCACATACAATAAGGCACAAGATGTGCAAGATCCCAAGTATACAATGCATGATGGCACTTTATCTCAGTGCATTTGCATAAATAAAATACTACAATGGTCAAAAGAGATAGAAGAGTGGAAACAAAAAGAACAACAAAAGACGAGACATCCTACTCAAAGAAAAAGATCCCAGGACCTGAAACATCCAAGATATTGACCAGAGTGCTGAAAAAAAAACTAAATAAAATATACCTAGAGAAGAATTTAGAAATAAAACTCAAATGAATGGAAAGTACACAGAACAAGATTTCCAACAATATAAGTTTTTTGAAAAACGGAGTTCGGATGCTCAAGTGATGTCTACCGCAGTGCAAAAAGGAACCTCTGGCTTTGACAGCAAAAAATGCCATTAAAAAATTAAAACTTCAAACCTCCAGATCTAGATAGAGCTCGGAAAGAGCTTTCTGACAATATAAGATTTTTAAAAAAGTGCCTCCGTATGACCAAGTTACAACCAAAATAAAAATAACCCCTCTTGTAGGGCATAAAGAGGGTTAAAAAAAAAAAAATCAATGACAAAGACAATGGTACCAAGAAAATTTATGTCTTTGAATTGCTCATCTAACCACCAAGCTCTATATGTATGCATTATGTACTCATAAACTAGTTTCTCTTTAAACGTTCTCATAAAATCAGCTACACATATATAATTTTTCACTAACTCACATCTCTTCAATTATTTTCCATCTTTAACCCCATATGTTTGTCTTGTACTTTCCAAAAGATACCAGTTTCTTACCAATTTCATGTGTGCTATCCAAATATACAAATCTTGGCAAATGTTGCAAACCACCTCATGTAGCACAAGAACCTTTCAAACACATCATCTTGTAATAAATGCAACCATAATCTCTTTTACATAACACACTTCAAATTAACTCTCTTGGTGACTTAGGAGCTCGTTGTATATTGCATTCCTGAAAAACATCTTTAGTGTGCAAAGTACTACATATATGACGATAAATATCATAGTGCATGGAAAATTCAATATGCATCCTACAACAACACGTGGTGTGTACATGATTATGTTGGCATTGTGTTGTCATTGATGTCAACTGGTATAGCATAAAGCAGTACAATTGATATGGGAGAATAGTTGATATGTTGTTAGTGCTATCAACCGGTAGTGTGGACAGTGAAGCCACTAAGTAGGCATGTTAGTGTAACTGGTTTACATATCAGTATTGGGAAGAAGGAACCAGTTAGTGAGTATGCATGTTGATAATGAACAAGCATGATAGAGAAGTGACCAGTGAGTGATGAGAATTGGAAAGCATGTGACCAGTAGAGATCACTGTAGTATGATCTAATGAAGGGTTATCAATGCAACCGGTATGCTAGTATGAGGTCAACTAGTAGGACTCCCACCGAGAAAGAGAAAGTGTTGATAGAGTATGTGTTGCTTCAGTAAGGAAAGATGACATATGGAAAAGATACTCGGACATATTTCAAGTTGGAGATGTATCCTCTCTTCAGTGAAGTCACATCATTATCGACAAGTGACTTAGATCTTCCTCCACTAGTGTTTAGTAGTTGAAGTAAAGTCATCCATTCCTCCCCTCCGATAAATGGTAATACCTTGCTTATCCCACAATATACATGACATACATCATGACTCTTCAAGATAAGTTAGTCAGAGTAAGAAAAGGTAGGTGATTGGATGCATAGACCAGATGACTAAAGAGAAAAATGAGGATGCCTCCATAGGATATGTTTAGAGATGTGTACTCGATCACCATGAGAAGACATGATGTGCTACCAAGGCAGAGAAGGAAGAGTTAAGATGGTGAGTTTGCCTCCTTGGCAAACCAGTTGAGAAGAGAACCTGTCAAATGAGGATAAGGCTTTGCAATTGCACACATGGAGTAATCGGTATGCAGATGGAAAGTGGTGTTGCCACATATGCATAATAGTTGGACATGGATGGTATGAATATATCATGCACATTACTGGTATGAAGGTAGAAACTTGTCAATCAGTAAACAAGGTGGTTACTGGAATATAGCCAAGTGAACAGAGAGACAAAAATTAAGTTCTCTCTATGTGATGAAGATGCACATAATGATTCATCCTATATTGCTATTAAGGACCAACATGGTTGGTGATCGAGCTGACAAGATACACTGGCATAAGGAAGGAGAAGACAAGAAGGTTAACCAGTAAGGTAAGACATACCAGTAGGGTTAGAGAACTGGTTGCAAAGAGGGATCGGTGGTATGTTGCACACACCAGTTGTGTGTAATTTGTTGGTGACCAAGTCAGACTGACTTGGTGAGCTAAGTTGGATGCCGACAAAGGTACCATGTGGAGTTAAGGTGGTAGACATGCATGCAATGGTAGATGGAGTGTGCACCGATGAGGTTGTTACAGAGTTAGTTGACATTAATTATAGACCACATAAATCATGGGAGGTGTTGTAGAGGTATGCGGCTCAAGGAAGGTCGAATAGAGGTGATCGATGCAAAGTGTCCAGGTGCAGAATGGGGTTGGTGATGCAATCTATAGAACCATTTATGGTGATTGATCTTGAGCCTTGTTGATGGACTGTCTATGTTTGCTAAGTTTAGCAAACGTGCCTTGGAAGGTAGAGGAAATGGTAGGAGATGAATGATTTCTTGCAAGCTATTCATCCGCATGCAGAATGAGATCCGATTGGATCTGATTGACCTCATGATTAGTGGAAGAAACCCTTGCGCACCAACAATTTGAAGCTGTGTTTTGGCTAGAAAGCTCAGCAATAAGTATGAAGGTAGAAGACCATATTCAATGATGCTGAATGGTGAAGGAGAGTGATCTTGATTAGAGAAAATGGGAGATAAGACTGAGAAGAGTCAAGGAACTAAGCATCTAACAAAAAGAGCTAGTAGGGAAGGTTAAACTAGTGAGAGGGTTTAATAGCAGCTTAACCAACAAGATAAGATAAACCAAAAAGCTACAAAGTGAGTTGCAGAGGTAGGAACCGACAACATTCATGCCAAATGGAAGGTAGTGAACAGTGAAGCAGCTGCATGTGTATGGAGAGAAGATCTTGGAAGTTGTGAGCAGAGTAACCAGCAACAGGTGTATGTTCTGACTAATCATCTAATGGGTAGAGGTATAACTAGTGTGTCCGCAATAGCAAGTGAAGGTGAGAAGAGAGATTGAGAGAGAGATAGAAGGAAGAGTAGAAGTTATCTAATGAGGCAGAGGAGGTGAGAAACTAGCAGAGTAAAGTGTATGCAATGGTTACAAGATTCACTTGTAATCAGACTATTACTTTTGTAATTGATTATGTACATGATAGATCACTAAGTCGGAGCTCAGTGCAGGGGTTGGTGCCCCTTGGGGTGGTGCCCCAAAATCAGGGGTTGGTTCTCATTGGGTTGGTTCCCTAAAGAAGGAGTGGTACTCTTTGGGTTGGTGCTCTAAATGTTGTAACTGAAGGTTTTCACTGTAAGGCTAGATTGGAGCAGTTTACTCTAGTAACATTTCTCACCGAGGTTTTTCCCATCTTGGGTTTTCCTCGTATATACTAGTGTTATGCGTCATGCCATTTATGTGGTTGAATTGTGTTTTCTAATTTTATCTTACCATTAGGTTTTCTTGGTTTTTAGGTAGGTAATTGGTAATCTCTCTTGGAGTTAAAAAGGGTTAAGGTTTTTGGAAATCACTAATTCACCCCTCCTCTCAGTGGCATCTTGTGTTCAAGAGATTAATCTTAACATAAAAAGGTTTTTCCATTTCAAAAAATCTTTGACTAATTCTTATTTGAGGAAACTTTTGAAGGAATCTTTAATAAAAATTTGTTTTTGTCATATCCAAATAGTTTTTCGCATGTGGCTATGGATTTATAGATCCAATTCACCTTCTAACAACATCTCTTTGGTTAGGCAAAACTGATAGGGAGCTTGATAGGTAAGTGCTCAAAAGGCAAATTTTCTTAAGAGGTTCAATTTGTTACCCAAACACTTGTTTGAGTCTGTTGTATGTGTTTATAAGGTCCTTCTTGTGGTTATAGTACCAAGCACCTCATGTATCACTTTCATAACAAACTCCCCTTTTGTGAAGGCTCACTCCCATGCTCAAATCTACTCAAATTTCTCACTCCACCCATCTACACACCCTAAATATTTGTTCTTTGGCATTCAACCCTCTATTTCTGAGCTCTTTAGGAGTCTTTTGCATGGACAAGTAAGGGTAGAAAGGTTTTATTCCAATTTTGATGCTCAAAGTTTAGTTTAAGGCCCATAGCCTTGGCTTACTCAACTAGGCAACCAAGGGTCCAAAACCTCAAAAGGGGATACACATTGTCCAACGTTCCATTTGAAATTTGTTTCACTATCTTAGGATGATCACATAAGGTTTAACAAGTTCCCAAGTCCTCCTCGCAATTGGGTTCCAAAAAAAGTGTGTGTTATGTAGTCAAGGGCTACTAGCCCGTGGAGGCCTAATTTGCCAAATTTTGCTCATAACATCCAAGAATGGGATTTTTAACCATGGTAAATGATTTGGTTAGTGTGGATTAGGTCTAAGATAAGATATTTATTTGTTTTTGGACTCCTTCAAAGTGGTTTAATGACTGTCCACCATTTTAGGCTTAAACATAGGGTTTCATAAGGGTTTGGGTGCTTCCACCATAGATCCTCTCCATCAAACTTGTTTCATCTTCCCATACTAATTGGAGACCTCTGCCATAGAAAATTAGAGCTTCCCTTATCTTTTTTGGACCAGCATTATGCCAAACACTTGGCAAACAATTGAAAAATCAGTAAAACTGTCACTGTGACAGTCAAATCACTGCCCTTTTAACAGTCAACAATGATCACACATTTGGACCTAGACAATGATGAATGTGCAGGGGAAATATGCCTCAAAGAGGTCTGCAATATTCTAAAGAAGTTCCTTATTACATAGCCTTCATGGTTTAAGGCTTGGATTATGCTTTGAAGCATTCCTTGAGCATGTTTACAAACACAATTTCCAAAAAAATAGTGAACTCACCGTTTTGCTTACAAAAAGAGAATGATTAAATGAAACAAGATATTCTAACACAGAAAGATGGTGTTAAACATCCTTGGACACAATTCTAGACCTCTTTCCCATTCATTTGTTCACTCCAAATTGCTTTTGGGTGCAAATCTTAAGTTTTTCTTCATGTTACTAGCCAAGCAACCAACACTTGCCTAGTATTCGCTCAAGTTATTTTTCCAACCACACTTTTGGCACAAAATAGAGCATATGTATAGTATGTAAATTATTTCCAACTTGACTAAATCTATTATGTGGGATCCCAGACCTAGATTAGTCGAGTGGTGACATTTTAGACCTTCAAACCCTTGACAAGGCAGCGAGCACACAATTTGCAAATAATTTTGTACAGTCCAATTTACAAGAGAAAACAATACCACAATCAATTATAGAGCATTATACAACTATTTTTCACACCTCCCAAAGGTACAGTATGGACTATTGAGCTACAATACGAACTATTTTGCAAACGAAGGAAAAACCAATCATAAAAGCCAAAATTTCATGTTTTTATTGAAAAAGTTCTTTCTCATACAATCACCAACCTTATTCAAGGTAAATGGAGGTGTTTTTATAGTTCATACAATTAGTTATCAAGCCCTATATGGATAGGAGGCTTTCACAACTACATTTTGCAAGAAAAACCCAAAAAATGAGAACTTTAACAACTTTTCCTGCTCAATGAGGCATTTTTGACAATCTAACCTTGTCAATTTGTCTAAACAACTTATAAATTCTTAAAAACACCTAAAAACCATGTTTCAATGCTTTGGAAATCATTAGAAGACATTTTTGGCAATTTTGCACATTTTTTCCAAAAATTGTCAACTCAAAGCCTAAAAGGCAAAACTTGATCTCTAGAGCCCAAAATGAGATCAAAAGCACTAAACATGACACAAAACAACCTAAAACAACATTAACAACATAACACAACACATTACAAACATAAAAGCATGAAATACTAAAAAATGGGAGTTTTACTCAACTAGGTGCTCCTGCACCATACTCTCACAAAAACAAAGTCATGTGACTCCTTGAGACAACAAAGAAGAAGGTATTCCAAATTTCTGAAAGTTAGCTTCAGGTATCCATGTGGCCTCTAAGTTTGGCCGATCCTTCCATTTGATTAGATGCTCCATGTAGGTGTGATTCCTTATCCTTTTGAGAATCCTGGAGTCTAGAACCTATTCTGCTTGGGGAAAAGAAAGAGAAGGGAGAGATAGATCATAGAGGAATTGGGAAAAATCTGAAACTCTTTGAATCTCCTCAGGTGGCTGTCCTTTGAAAGCAATCAGATCTGCAACATTAAAAATGGGAGACAAAGAAACATCAGTAGGCAAATCAACTTTATAAGCATTTAACCCATACTTAGCCAAGATTTTGCAAGGGCCTATTATCATCATCTGAAGTTTTCTTGGAACTCCCTTTTGTAGCTTTTCCTTGTTCAAATGAACCATCACATAATCACCTATGGAGAATTGAACATCTCTCTTTGTAGCATCCACTCTTGCCTTCACTTTTTGGGAGATATCTTGGAGATCTTGTCTCACTTGCTCATGAACCTCCTTCATGGATTGTGTCATGTCATCTGTTGTTCCACTCTTATGCTGAAAATTAGTGATATCCTTCAACTCCATTATACCCCTTGGATGCATACCATAAACAACTTCAAAAGGGATTTTACCTATAGACTGATTGACACTATCATTGTAGGCATACTCTGCTTGATGAATGAGTTGATCCCAACTCTATCCATATTCCTTTGTCAAGCACCTAAGCATGTTTCCAAGAGACCTGTTCACAACTTTGGTTTGGCCATTAGTTTGTGGATGATAAGCTGAACCAAAAGAGAGATTAGTACCCAATCTCTTCCACAATGTTTTCCAGAAATGACCAAGAAACTTAACATCCCTATCTGAAACAATGCTAGTAGGAAAATCATGAATCCTAACAACTTTGAAAAACAAATAAGCAATATGACTTGCATCATATGTTGTCTTATAAGGAATAAAGTGAGCCATTTTTCTGAATCTGTTAACTACTACAAAGATGCTATCAAATCTTGCTTGAGTTCTAGGTAATCCTACCACAAAATCCATTCTAATGTAATCCCAAGGCCTATGTGGAATGGGAAGAGGCTGATATAAATCAGCACTAGAGGAATTACCTTTTGCTTTCTGACATACCAAGCACTGCTCAACATACATCCTGATGTCTCTCAGCATCTTAGGCCAATAATGGAACCTTTGAACCATCTCTAAGGTCTTGTTGAGACCAAAGTGTACACTTAAGAACCCATTGTGCTTCTCTTGTATGAGGTCATCTCTCATAGAACCCTTTGGAACACACAACTATCCACCCCTAAATAACAAACCATCCTACAAAGTGAAATCAACATATGCACCATGGAAATTATTCTCAAAATCTTTACAAACTTTATAAGCTTCAGCAAAATCATCATCAGTAGGATACATGTCTTTGAAACTATCAATATAAATGCTCTTAACTTGAATCTCGTGAATAGTTAAAAACCTTCTACTCAAAGCATCTACTACTTTATTTAACTAACCCTTCTTATTCTTAAGAGTAAAAGTGTAAGCTTGTAAGTATTCTACCCATTTAACATGCCTATGATTCAGTTTATCCTATGAGTTCAAGAAACTGAGTGCCTGATTATTTATGTATACAACAAACTCCTTAGGAAGAAGACAGTGTCTCCACTTCCTAAGTGCTTGTACTAATGCATAAAGTTCTAAATCATAGGAAGATTAATTTTTCTTTGCATCATTCAACTTCTCACTAAAGAATGCAACTGGTCTATTTTCTTGACTTAAAATAGCTCCTACAACAATATTACTAGCATCACATTCAATAGTAAAAAGCTTATCAAAACTAGGTAAAATGAGCACTGGTTGAGTAGCTACTTTAGTTTTCAATAACTCAAACCCCTTATTGGCTGCACTTGTACAATAAAATTTTACCTTTACACCCCCTTTGATAGTGTCTAACGTTGGAGCACAAATCTCACTAGATCCCCTGATGAACATTCTGTAAAATTGTGCCAAACAATGGAAGCTTCTGACATGACTGGCTGTCCTAGGAGTTGGCCAATTGGTTATTGCTGCAACTTTAGATTGATCCATTTTCATATTGCCTCCTGATACAACAAAACCAAGATTGACCAATTCTTGCTTCATAAAATCACATTTTTCAAGATTAATGGTTAGCTGTTCATCATATGACTATTTCAAAACATTAGCTAAATGCTACAAATGCTCTTCCTTAGTCTTGCTGAAAATAAGAATATCATCTAAATACACAACAACAAATTTGGCAATGAAATCATGTAAAACTTCATTCATGAGTCTCGTGAATGTGCTGGGAGCATTAGAGAGTCCAAAAGGCATGACAAGCCACTCATAGAGACCCTCATTTGTTTTGAAAGTTGTCTTCCATTCATCCCCCTCTTTGATTCTTATCTGATGGTAACCACTCTTCAAGTCAATCTTACTGAAATATTGTGCACCCCCCAAACAATTCATCAAGTCCTCTATCCTAGGTATGGGAAATCTGTATCTGATGGTGATCTTGTTTATGGCTCTGGAATTTGTGCAAAGTCTCCATGTTCCACCCTTCTTAGGTGCCAACACTGTAGGTACTACACAAGGACTAATGCTCTTCCTAATCATCCCTTGGTATAAAAGTTCTTGTATTTGTCTTGCTACCTCTTTATTTTGTTCAGGGGTCATCTTGTAGGCTGCCTTATTAGGTAAAGAGGCTCCAGGTATGAAGTCAATTTGATGGCTAATGGCTCTAGGAGGTGGTAAGGCTATAGGTGTACCATCACTGATTATTTGTTTGAAGTTATCAAGGATTTTCTACACCTCATATGGTATCTCAACTTTCTTTTCTACCTTTTCTTCCTTGGGTTTCACTATGAGTGCAAATCCCACTCCTTCACCCTCTTCTAGTGTTTTTATGAACTCTTTCCCATTCACTAACAAGATGTTAGGTACTTTGTTGCTTCTCTCTCCTTCTTCAATGAGGGATTGAATCTGATAGGTTACTCCATCTTTCTGAAATGAATAGGAGTTTCTTTCCCCATCATGGTGTGCTTTTCTGTCAAACTGCCACAGTCTACCCAACAGTAGGTGGCAAGCATCCATAGGAAGGATGTCACATAGGATCCTATCTATATATCCACCTATGTGGAAATCTACCCAAGCTTGCTCATTTACTAACACATGTTGTCCCTTATTCAACAATGTGACTTTGTATGGCTCCTTGTGTTATATCCTAAGTAGTTTCAATTTGTTTACTACTTCCTTTGATATGATGTTATCTGTGGATCCTGAATCTATGATCACCTTACACACCTTTCCCATGATTTTACACTTAATCCTAAACAATTCTCTTCTTTGTGAGACCTCTGTACTATGTGGCTTCTTCATTAACACTCTATTGATCATTAAACTCTCACCATCTTCTGAAGCTAGGTTGTTCAATGCTGAAGTTCTGGTATTACCTCCATCTTCCTGAACATAATTTACCCTCTTTTCACCACCATAGGATGAACTAGGCTTCTCTGGGCATCTATAGGTAGGGTGGCCCAACTTTTGGCTGTTATAGCATTTCATGCTTGAGAAGTAGGACCCTCTCCCTAGTCCATTAGATCTACCTCTACTTGGGTTGCTTGATCTCTTACCCCTATAGTTGGGTTTTCTCTAAGAATCCCCACTTTGCTCAATAAGTTTAGACTCTCCCTGGGATCATTGATCTATGATCCTTCCCCCAAAATAGCCTCTATGGCCTCTACCATCTCTTCCCCTACCTCTGCCTCTATTGTTTTGTTCTCGCTTTCTCCTACCTTTCTCTTCCACCTTAAGTGCCAATTGATAGCACTTGTGTACTATTTGTGGGCATAACAAGATCATCTCTTCCTAGATGTTCCACCTCAACCCATTCAAGTACCTTGCCACTTTTATGCTCTCATCCTCTACTACTCTGGATCTCATGCATAGTTTTTGAAACTCCTCAGTGTAGCTACTGACATCTAGGTCTTTTTGTCTTAGATTTTGTCTTTTCTTGTGAAGTTGTACTTCATAGTCTTCAGGAAGGTAGGTTTCTTTGATTTTGGCTATCATTCTCTTCTAGGTGGCTATTGGTTGCTTACCTTCTTTCACCCTTTCCTCTTTGATGAACTTCCACCAAGTCAAGGCTGCCCCTCTCAACCTTGATTTTGCCACCTTAACCTTCTATGCTTCGGTTAATCCATCACATTCAAAGAGGTTTTCTAGACCTTCAATGCACTCTATTAGAGCATCTAGATCCATCTTTCCACTAAAAAGGGCCACCCCTTCTAAGGTATTACCACTCATAGCTCTCAAGGATTTCAAGAATGGTTCTTGCTCAATGACAGGGTCACGTATTGGAACCTCATCTTCTATGACTACCATTTTACCCTTATCATGGATCCCTTCAGTTTTGACTTCTACTTTAGCTAGTTTCATTGCTAATTATTCCAATCTTTCTCCAAGTGCCCTATTTTCCTCTTCTTGGTCTTCAACCTTCTTAGATAATTCTGCATTAGTCACCATGTTTTCCTAATGCTCCTTTTCTCCTAAATCTTTTGTTGGCTCTAATACCAATATGACAGGGAGCTTGATAGGTAAGTGCTCAAAAGGCCAATTTGCTCAAGACATTCAATTTGTTACCCAAAGACTTGTTTGATTCTATTGTATGTGTTTATAAAGTCCTTCTTGTGGTTATAGTACCAAGCACCTCATGTATCACTTTCCTAACAAACTCCCCTTTGGTGAAGGCTCACGCCCATGCTCAAATCTCCTCAAAATTCTCACTCCGCCCATCTACACACCCTCAATCTCTATTCTTTGGCATTAAACCCTTTTTTTTAGAGTTCTTTAGGAGTATTTTGCATGGACAAGTAAGGGCAGCAAGGTTTTATTCTAGTTTTGATGCTCAAAGTTTAGTTTAAGGCCCATAGCCTTGGCTTACTCAACTAGGCAACCAAGGGTCCAAAACCTCAAAAGGGGATACACATTGTCCAAGGTTCCATTTGACATTTGTTTCACTATCTTAGGATGATCACATAAGTTTTAACAGGTTCCCAAGTCCTCCTTGCAATCGGGTTCCAAAATAAAGTGTGTGTTATGTAGTCAAGGGCTACTAGCCCGTGGAGGCCTAATTGGCTAAATTTTGCTCATAACACCCAACGATGGGAGTTTTTACCATGGGAAATGATTTTATTAGTGTGGATTAGGTCTAAGCTAAGAGATTTATTTGGTTTTGGACTCCTTCAAAGTGGTTTAATGAATGTCCACCATTTTAGGCTTAAACATAGGGTTTCATGAGGGTTTGGGTGCTTCCACCATAGATCCTCTCCATCAAACTTGTTTCATCTTCCCATACTACTTGGAGACCTTTGCCATAGAAAATTAGAGTTTCCCCTACCTTTTTTTGACCAGCATTATGCCAAACACTTGGCAAACAATTGAAAAATTAGTAAAATTGTCACTGTGACAGTCAAATCACTGCCCTTTTACCAATCAACAGTGATCACACCTTTGGACCTGCACAATGATGAATTTCAAGTGTCAATATACCTCAAATAGGTCTTCAAGATGCTAAATAAGTTCCCTATTACATAGACTTCATGGTTTAAGGCTTGCATTATGCTTTGAAGCATTCCTTGAGCATGTTTACAAACATAATTTCCAAAAAAATAGTGAACTCACTATTTTTTTTACAAAAAGAGAATGATTAAATTAAACAAGCTATTATAACACACCAAGATGGTGTTAAATATCCTTTTCCACATTTCCAGACCTCTTTCCCATTCTTTTTTTAACTCCAAATTGCTTTTGGGTGCAAATCTTGAGTTTTTGTTCATGTTACTAGCCAAGCAACCAACACTTGCCTAGTATTCACTCAAGTTCTTCTTCCAACCACACTTTTGGCACAAAATAGAGCATATCTACAGTATTTACATGATTTCCAACTTTACTAAACCCATTATGTGGGATCCCAGACTTGGATTAGTCAAGTGGTGACATTTTAGACCTTCAAACCCTTGAAAGGGCAGCGAGCACATAGTTTGCAAATAATTTTGTACAATCCAATTTACAAGAGAAAACAATACCAAAATAAATTAGAGAGAATTATAAAAATATTTTTCACACCTCCCAAAGGTACAGTATGGACTATGGAGCTACAGTATAGACTGTTTTGCAAAGGAAGGAAAAACTAGCCATAAAAGCCAAAATTTCATGTTTTTATTGAAAAAGTTCTTGCTTATACAATCACCAACCTTATTCAAGGAAAAGGGAGGTTTTTTTATAGTCCATCCAATTATTTATGAATCCCTATATGGACAGGAGGCTTTCACAACTACATTTTGCAAGAAAAACCCAAAAAATGAGAACTTTGACAACTTTTCAAGCCAAATGACAACTTTTGTTGCTCAATGAGGCATTTTTTACAATCTAACCTTGTCAACTTGTCTAAAAAACTTATAAATTATTAAAAACACCTAAAAAATATGTTTCAATGCTTTGAAAAGCATTAGAAGACCTTTTTGGCAATTTTGCACATTTTTGACAAAAATTGTCAACTCAAAGCCTAAAAGGCAAAACTTGATCTCTAGAGCCCAAAATGAGATCAAAACCAATAAAAATGACACAAAACAACCTAAAAAAATATTAACAACCTAACACAACACATTACAAACATAAAAGAATGAAATACTAAAAAATGGGAGTTTTACTCAACTAGGTGCTGCTGCACCAAAAACCCTTGTGTTGTCATTCCAAAAAGTTTCAATTAATGTTCTTAGTGCATAAAAAACAACCTTGTGTTTGCATGGTAATCTACTTGAGAATTTTGAAAGGAAATTATTGTTAGGATCCTCTATTTTCTCCCACCTATCTAATTCTTTATGTGATTTTGTTCTACGAATGTTTAATGACTTACTCATTTTTCTTATCAAACAATCTTTTTATTATTATTTCTCATTATGGTTGATATAATAACACATCGAGTAACATTAGAATCTTTAGTACGTTATTTTTAACCAATAGCTTGATATGCATCAAATATATTTCACACAATAGTTCTTTCGCTATTACTTTCAGATGATCTTAGGCCTAAAATTTTCATTCTCTCTCTAAAATATAAATTTTTAATCATCTCAACAATTAATTGGCATCTTGCAATTTGATTTAAGATTTCAAAATAGTTTTTCCATATTCTTTTAATCATTCTCCTACAAGTTTTTTCATTCATTTTATTAGGCATTGGCTTCAAAATATTTGCATTGATGTCAATTAGATACTTTGGTTTCCTACAAATGATTCTAGGAGGTGTTAACATTGGTTCATTGCATCAAATAGAGCGGTTGTATGTTCATTATTTAACACAATATTCAAATTGGTCTCTTCTTCAATTGTATTAGGTTCATATGGTAAAACAAATTTTGTTGGTGCATCTTCATCGTTTGTTTTATTATCCATTGTGATCTCTACTTCAATTGCATTATGTTTGTTTGGTAAATTAAATTGAGATGTTGAGGATGACGTACCTTCTTGTCCCATTATTCTTATGTCACGTAATTTCTTCATATGTTGTCTTTGTCTTTCCTTTTTAGCCACTCATTGTTCCATCGTTCCTTGCTTGTTCTTTCCCATCATTAATACTAGTTGTCCTAAATAGAATCATATTACATATATATGTAAACACAAATTCTTAAACAATCACATAACCATAAAATTGAGCATTTAGAATAAAAAATAATAAACAATCACAATAATATTGACTAAACTAATAAGAACAACAATTCAATCATTTGAAATCATGCAAAACAAAAATTTCACTTACTTCTACATATAAAACTATCATAGAAGTGTAGTAACAATTGCACTAGGGCCTTCAATGAACTCAAAAACTTCTTTTGAGGCCATTGATATTTTTGGGAAACTAAAAGTATGTCCAAGAACTACATTCAATAAACCTGTGCACACTTTTTGTTGCTAAAAATACTCAACAGACCAACATCCATATTCCTCGTACCATGTGCGCACTACTTGTAGTAAAGAAAATATGAAGGAAAAGGGATGGAGATGGATGGAGAGAGAGAGAGAGGGAAAGGGAGGGAGATGGGGGAGAAAGAGAGATGGGGGAGGAAGGGAGTGAGGGAGGCAGGGAGAGATAGGAGTACAAAAGGGAGGGATGGAGATGAGGGGAGGGGAAGAGATGTTAGATGATGTTGTTAGGGGTCATGTGGGGTCCTAATTGAGCCATGCATGTGTTACAACACCACATGACCCCTTAAGATATTGTACATGGTTCGAAGGGGTCATATGGAATCATTGGGGGTCATGTAGGGTCATAATGGGGCCGCAAATGTGTTAGAACATCATATGATCCCTTAGGATATCATATGGTCCTAAGGGGTCATATGTGTGCTAAGGGACCTTACTTGATGTCATTAGGTGTTATGTGGGGTCATGATAGAAAGAGAGAGAGGGGTAGGAATACAATGTACAATAAGATATCAAAAGGCAATATATATCAATATACATGTACATGTACACACATATACATATAATACACATAAAATATCAAAAGATAATACTCATACATACATATTATATACATATACATACATAAGTGTGTGTATATATATATACACATTATATATAAATATTATATATATACATACATTATCTACATATAAACATATTATACACATACATATATATATGTACACACACATTTTAAACAAACACATTAATTTCTTTCTATTAGAGTATCACAAGCAAAACAGCATACACGGTATTTTCTCCGTAGAACCGCGTACACGATGCTTATTCGAAAGAAACCTCGTACACGCTTCTTATTCAAAATGAACCCCATATGCAGTTTTTATTCAAACGAAACCCCGTACACGCTCTTGTCTATTTAATCTTGTGAATAGGCTTGGATGACAAAGCTACGGTTTAGGAGTTTGGTTTCCCCCCATTTCCCTCCTTTTTGACATGTTTTGTTTTATGAACTTTCTTTCTCATCTTTACCATCATCATCACTTCATCTAGTGGGTATTTCTAAAATTTCCACCATATTTTCACCCATCTTCTAAGCTTCCTTACCATATAATTTTTTTAAAATTTGAACAATAATAACATATTATTATTGAACTTCTTTTAGCAGTGTCTCCACAGTTCTCAAAGACATACGTGTACCATTTTTTAATAATTTTTAATCTACTTATCCAAATTTAAAAATCTTTATATATTATTGTAGTGCACTTGATTCTTTACAATTAAAAAATAAACTACATTTTCGATTGTTTTGGTGCAATGTATGCTATGTGCACGATTAGGTACCTAATTTTCAAGATGTGCTCGATTGGAAAAATGATTAAAAAAAATACTCAACAAAAAATTACAAAAAAATACAAAACTTCTAGTGCTCTCTCTTAACTATCTTTCTGCCAAAGGATTTGTCAAAATACTAAATCTAACTATGACTTTTTTGATGCACACGTCAAACACCATATTATGTTTCTCAGAAAAAATCAAGGTTTGTTTTTTGTGCACGAAGGATTTGACCCCCTTAATCTTATCCAATTTTGAATAAAATTAGTTATTTTGGAAACCAGATCCAAAGTAATACAATCTTTGTTCTTTGAGTATATTCATATCTTGAGTGGATGAAGCTCAACTTTCTCTTCCAAGTTCAAGTTTACCTGCTTTTAGAAAAAAGAGTGTCCACCTACACCCCTCTTTTTGCACACCATCTTGGTGCACTTACTCAATAATTGAAATATAGTGTAGAATAGCTCAAAAATGAGATAAAGATTATATAGGATAAAGCACACTAAAAGAGGTACCAAATAAATTATGAAGGGTATAAAATTTATGGAACTAAATTTTACCCCTTTAGTAGGAGTATGAACTTACAGTCATACTCATAGTAATGTAGAGAAATACGCTAAGATCAAGATATTCTAGGGTTAGGATGTCAATAAGTTAAGGGAAGACAAGCCCCAAATCTTAGGATCCTATCAGTTGACACAAGAACATGAAAAGAAGAAAACATGAGACACACAAAGAAAAATAAAATAAAATAAAAGGACAATAAAATGTTAGTACCAAAATAAATTTTCTAAGTCAACTAGTTGAAGAGACCACATAATCAATATTGTCTCAACTACTAAGTATCATCCTCAGAATACTATTGCAAATGCACAAACATACTTCTATAAAGAGACAAAATACAACATCGTAAATTGTCACTGGGAAAATTTACATTATTTTGTTTATGACCCTACTTTAGTGTGTCTCCTCCTCATCTCTTATTTGGGTCCATTCAATCCCTTAACTTCATCTCTAATGCCATGTACACCTACCAATTAATTTCCTAGAGTTTTGTCCTTCTTGTCCTTGATCGAGGAGCCTAGTCCCCCTTGGTCACACCCTATTTTGAAACATGAGATGGGTCCTATCTCTCCAATGGGAAATAAAATTGGTGGCTCAACATGAGTGTTGGAGGTTGGCCCACTAATACATTTGGCCTAAAATTTCGACGAAGGTTTCCGACGGAGAAAGCATATTGTGACCAAATTTGATTTTTTTTTGAAAAAATACCCACATTCGTTAGAATTCTGACGATAATTCAACATTTTGTTTTGATGGAGAAGGAATCGACAATGAAATTTGTGTTTTTTTGAAAAAGTGTCTGTGTTCGTCGAAATTTCAATGAATGCGGGCATTACTTAAAAAAACACAAAAAAACCAAGTCATTTGATAAACATTAATCCCACCTTTTCGTCCCGTTGACCTCTGCCATATTCACAAAAAAAATGGACATTACAAGGAGGGAAAAATTCTGGATTGTGGTGCTGCCAAGATCCGCTTGAAGAAAAAAGGTAGGGTGATCAACTAATGCATTCACAGGGTGTTTTCTTGAAGAAAAAATTGTTATGTTTGTGACAATGTGTAGAATTTGCTTTATGTAGTGATGAAATTGTTTGAATTTTACATAGGAGGTTGCATTTATTTTGGTTGATGATCAAGTTTTATGTTTATTATAATGAATTTTCTTTCTCATAATTTTTTTTTCCCTAGCTCATATTCATTGTCTGGTAGAAAAAGAGATAAATAAGATTGATTTGGATGGTTGATCAAATGAAATGATCAATTATCCTCTTTATCGGCATAACGTCTTAGGGAAGACCCTAATTAAGGAACGAGATGACCTAAACCTGCATGATCAAATAGGGAAGAATGCAGATTGTGCCACTCTTATATCTGACATCCATTGGAATTGGCCTGAACATAGGCTCTAGCTGAGGAGATTACTCTGGGTATGGATGCTGGTATTTATGGTTGTTATAGAAACTACCTACTGCAGGACCATCAGACCACTGTGTAGTGATCGGGTGACATTTTTTGTCGGTGTTTTGGAAGGGAGGATAAGCGTGCCATGATAGGAAGGTAATATAAAATGGAAGCTGAGAGGTATAAGGTTATGAGGTGTGGGTTAGGATAAGATAGGGATGTAAGTGATGAAGGATGTAATGGTGAAAGAGTAAGGTAGGATATGTTAGGGGTTTGGAAGGTAGGAAAGTGAATGGAGGAGATAAAAGGATCTGAATAATGAAATGGGGTTAGGTAGGTGAAGTAAAAGTAAATGTGTATGAGGTTAAGGTCTAGGATAGAATGTAGGAAAGTGAAGGAGGTTAAGAGAGAGGATATGAAAGGTAGATGGAAGGTAATAATGATAGGAAGTGAGGTAAAGGTTATGAGGTGTGCATTAGAAAATAGGGTGTAGGAAATGGATGGAAGGGTCATCCATGCCATAGTGCTTCAAGAGGAGCACATTCACATGAGGGACAAGAAGAGTCATGTCATGCCATAGTGTACCTTCTTAAACCTTCCACCAACACCAAACTCAATACTAAACTCTTTCCCAATCTCGCTAATGGACTAACTCAACTCATTGCCAAATTGTGATAGGCAATGCATGGTTTAGGACAATAGTAATTAGGATCTTCTAATTATGGTGGGGCCTAGCCAACATAGGATTATATGAGGTAGGGGTAAGTTCAATAGTGATGTGTATTAGATTGTCATAGAATTTTCATCTTAGTGTTATTTTGTATCAACATTAACCACTTATTGTCATTTCATTATAATCAGTTTGTTATTCCTTATAAGAATTTGTAGTATTACCATAATTTGCATAACCTGAATCTGGTTGTATTATGTATTCTTGAGATTATGTGCAGATATATATATATATAAGTTATGTCTAGTAGTAACATTATGTTATTTTAATTTTGTTTGAATAAATAGATAATATTTACCTCCCTAACTTAATATGATATTAACTATCATTGACTTGATTAAGAACATCTTAATTTATATTTAGTGATGCATAAATATGAATTTAAATATGTATATCATATTGGTTGATATATACTCTAATGCTAACTCAAGAAATTCATGCTTATACGTACCTGACACTGAACTTACCCCTATCTTTATCCCTGCTAGTAGACTATCATTATTCATCTTGTATATGCTCTCTAAACTTGGGCATTAAGGTTGTCCTATACATTATCACATGACTATTTTTTATTGTTCTTAGGGTTTCCTATTTCTCTAAACATGATTAGGATTTTTCACTATGTTGACTACCACCTTTAATGGACTTCCATCATGAATACTTATTACTATTTCCCTGTTTGACTATCACAAGATGACTAAAATGTTTGCATAGATCTAGGACTAGTAAGATCCTTATATAGTTACTAGGATTCATGTCAGAGACACATAAAAGCATGATACCCAAGTTAGTAAGATCCTCTAATACTTAGTCATAGATCGTATTCTAACAGCAAATAGAAGGTCATATCTCGGTAACCTAAGTAGTCCATGAGTAGTAGCTCAAAATGTTATCAAATCTAGGTTAGGTTAGGATCCCCAAGAACCTATAATGTGTCTTATAATGGAAGTTCAAAATAATCTACACTCAAGCCAACAATGGAATGGTAAGAAAGGGGGCAGTAGCTCAATGGTAGAGAAATTTATTAACAAATAGAATGCCTTAAGTTGGATTCCTAGCTATTTTATGAGTATTGGCTTAACATTTTTATGTGTAAATAACATCTACTCCCACTACCATAGATCCAACTTCCACCATTTCTCCTTCCACAACCTCTAGTCACCTTCATGTACCAAAGCCACTAGTGCCACACCTTTAGTACTTACATCCTTCACTTATCATCCACCATATGGCCTATTTATCAAATTTATTTCTTCTAAATGTAAAATCGATATGCACAAGATGGAATGACAACTGGTAGATTTAAAATCCATATTCCACAACCTTTGCTAAAATCCTTTCTATCGGTGCCAAAATGTGAGGTTTGTAAAATGATGCGACATCCATCAAAGCATAATAGAGATGAGATTTGTAACAAGATGGCAGATCAAACAATGTAGGAAAGCATCAATTAAAAATAAATACAAGATTTCAGTTTATAGAGTTAACTTCATTTTGTCTTTTTGTGGCATTAAATTTCATAGTGTTTTAAAGAAGATATCATAGTTTTTCCAAAAAATGTCAAAACCCTGCCTAGTGTTTACCGAGAGGAGTAAATAATGTATAGTTTGGTCTCCTGTGCATATAAATTCACCCAAATGTGTGGGAAGGCCTTTGTTCATGTTATGTATCATATTATGTTGTGTGCAGGGCTCCAAATTAGATTTGGTATGTGTTTGGGCATGAGGACAGTCTGATATCTCTATGTATCACATAGTAAAAGGCAGTAAGAGTGAAGAATTTGGTGGAAAGACCAAGCAATTGGTATTTTTAAGTGGTTGATGATAGAGAGAGGGGTGAAGTGGCCCTATGTAACCTTCAGAAGGGATTATGGATCAAAACCAAATGAAATAGATTAAATTTCTATGACGGTCCTAAGGGTATTGATTGTCATAGTCATAGTTTTACTAGTGATATTGTTTTTGTTTTGAAAGAGTTGTGTTTGTAAACCCAAGTGTGGACAGGTAATGGAGTCATGAGATGTCTTAAGACTACATCAATACTTAACAATAACATAGTGTGTAGGCACCTAAATTATGAAAGGACTACATATTGGAAGGCATGTGTGATGATGCCATGAAAGGTCTGGTATCCCTATGTATCAGACTGAGAAAACTAGTGAAAGGGAAAAAAAATGCATTGAGAAGGAGAAAGGTTGAATTGTCTAATTTTAGTTGTTGAAGTGATGTGTGGGGACCCTGCCAAGTCAAATACCTTGTTGTAGTTTCAAAGGGTGGAAAAAGAATAAGAATTTTATTTACCATCCTTCCATCTTAACAATTATTACCAATGATGTGTGTGTTGCAAAAAAAGTTCTAGAGGAAGGCTCTTTCTATTGTAATACCAAGTGAGTGTTCATAGACATTGTGTAGGGTCCTCCAAGACTAGAGTAAGGAGTTCGAAGCCTAGATAAATTGATTTGGCCTTGTGGCCATCAATGAGTGTTGACCCAATGAGACTGACAATTTTGGAAGTGTGGCATTGTTGAGAGCCAACACTTATGTGTGAACCTCGTCTTCACATATTATGATTAGTTACCATGATACTTGACCCTATCCTCATGGCATTGGATCAATTCATATTAGTGTGTTTTGTTGAAGAAACATGATGTGAGAATTTTGATGCAGAGGCAAGGGTAGAACTCAGTATTTCATATTAGGACAACAACCACATTGATTAGGCAAGTCAAATAAGGTCTCTCCAATGTTTAGGATACACAAGGGCAACATTAGTCATGTAAGTATGCATGAGCATGGGAATGGATAGTTTCTTTCCTTTTAGACTAATTTGGACAGTATTGAGAGGATCCTATAAGGAATTACTATCACCATACTCTTGATGACTTCACAACATTGATAATGAATTCACATTAGACACTCATGGATTACCCCAACTAGTCATTAGTGAACTTAAGATATGATACAAGGATCGCATACCACAAAGTCATTAGATATGTTTTGAGATGAAAAAGAAGAGTTAAATAGTTTTGGTTCAATGATGATAATTTCTACGTTCAAGTAATTTAATTTGGTATATTATACTAAAATGTGATTTCATAACTAACATTTCAACTTCTATATAACTAGTTCTATAGCTCGGTTTTCTTCCCTATGAAGAAACACCATGTTAGACAATATCAGTGAACAACAAAATAAGGAGACAATTGCTAGATTGTGATCTAACTTGAAAAGAAAAGGTGATGGAAATTGTTACTGTCCCTGCAAAATTTTTAAGGGGTTAAAGACTATAATACTTCTAATCAAAATAGCTAAGAAACATTGTAGGCTTCATGGTCACATTGAAGGTGCACATGATTATCATCCATTGGTAAGTTTTTCATTATATAATTTTAACAATTTATATACATAATAAATCACTTGATGATGAGATCATGATCATGATTTATTTATGTTTATCAATTTTATATAGGTCAAGCACCCCGAAGAACATGATATGGATCAACACAACCTAGAGAATATGGTTTTCGAAGTGGATGAACATGGAGGTGTGAATATCAAAACTGAAGATAATGATCCCATGGAAGATGACAATCACGAGCCACAAAACACAATTGAAGATGATGGTACAAACACATTGATCCATGACACATTTAGTACTTGTGAAATTGATCATGATGATGAAGATGACCTTGATGTTGTTCATGATGTCCCTTTATAAAGGCTTGCAGACAACTCTTCTCTTTGTTGTATTGTTGTTGGTGAACTTGAAGGTTATGAATGGTTTATCCAACATAACAATCTCATGTATGTTAAGGTATGTCATATATGTCGTAATAAATGGTGAATCATGTTGTACCATTAATATTCTTTATATTAACAAATTATATTTTTTTGTTGTAGATTGATAGGTGAGTTTTTGTTACCACCGTCAAATATTCTACCTTGCTCATACCAAGAATTATCTACCATTATGAAAGATATTGGAATGGAGTATCAAGAAATAGATGCTTTTCCCAATAATCATATTATATATCACAAACAACATGAATTTTGAACTGAATGCCTTGAATGTCATATCAGTAGATATCAAACAGATAAAATAACAAAAAGGGTTCCCCGCAAGGTTCTTTGCTATATTCCCATTATTCCACGTATGCAACGATTATTCAAGTGCACTAGCTTGGCACAATTTATGGATTACCATGCACACAATAGAAGTCGAGATGACATTATTTGAATGCTTGTGGATGGTTCAACATTTATGGACATAGAGGAAAAGTGGCCACACTTTAAAGAAGAACCTTGTAATTTCAGACTTTCATTGGCAGCGGATGGTGTCAATCCATTTGGAGAGATGAGATCTGTTTACTCAGTGTGGCCTATTTTTATTATCAACAATAACATTCCTCTGTGGATGTCAATAAAGAGGGACAACATAATGTTGGCAATTATTGTTCCAAGTATTTTATCATTTAAATATAGTCATCTACATTTAATTATAAATATTGCAGTAAAATGGTCATAATAATTATGTAATGTATTTGTTCATTTGATTAGGTAAGTACTAAGTTAAAGATATGAATGTATATATCAAGCCTCTTATTGACGAGTTGTTGGAGTTATGGAATGGTGTCACTATGTATGACGTTTATAGACCAATAGGATAAAGATAATTTCAATTCCATGTGATGCTTCTATGGACAATACACGATGCCCTAGGGCTAACACATTTTTGTGGTATGTTATAGTGTGTTAAGTTGTGCATGAACATTATAATTTAAAAAATTATCATATTTAATCCAAATATACATTACCTTGTAGGTCTTCAAATAAAGGGAAAATTTGCATGTCCCGTTTGTGGTCCAAAGATGAAATCTCGTCATTCAAAAAGTTTAGGAAAGCGAGTGTTTGATGAGTATAGGAACTCTCTCCACAAAAATCATAAGTATCAAAATACTGAAAAAACATCTTTTCAATGGGAAAGAAGAGAATACATCAAAGCCATGAAGAATGACACCTCACCTGTGGAAGTTGGAATATAATAGAATTAATCATCAAGGTAATGCTATTCCATCTAGTGGTTTATGTCATAAAACATCTTTTCTATTTTGTTTTGTTTACTGATGATGTGATTGATGACCGGGAAGGTTGTGAAGGCATAAATGACCACCTTCCTAAGGGACTAAAACGTTATCCTCAACAATTTAGTAGGTTTCCCTACTACGAGCAGTTACAAATTGTGCATTTGTTTGATACTATGCATATTGGTAAGAATATAACAGGACATTATGAAAAATACTGGATGGAAGGCTTGACAAAGAAAAAATTGTCAAAATATGTAGTGACATTCAAAATTCCAATCATGCAATGATAAATGGCATTCAATCAAATAGCCATGCAAACCTGATTATTATAAGTGAGCTTCCTTCATTATTAATGGACCAGCAAAGCAATGCTATAAAATAAGTCATAAGAAAAATTCAATTTCCCACAGGATTTGCTACGAACATAAACAATCTCATATCAAAGAAAAGTGAATTTGGGTCAGGGATGAAAATGCATGATTGGCATACCTTCATTAAGGTAATTTATGTTCTTGTATTTTTACTATGTATTTAAGTACTGCGCGTACGTGTCCTTTTTATCGTATCATGTTAGAAAAAAATGAAAATATAATTTTATAATTGTTGCAGTACGTTCTACCTCTATCTCTCCCAGACGACTACAACAATAATTTCACGCAAGTCATATATGATTCTAGAAAATACATGAGGTAAGTAGTGATATTTGTTCAGTTTGTTGTATAGATATTATATTTGCGATTTGTTTTCCTTGTTATGTAATATATTTTTTTTCGTCTTGAATATCTTGTAGGTGGTTGTCATGTAAAGAAATCCATAAAGAAGATATAAAATATTGGAAGAGAAAAATTCCTCATATAATGTGTGAAATGCAAAAGTGTCTACCTCCATCTTTTTTCAATGCACAAGAACACTACCTCATACACCAAGTTGAGGAGATTGAATTGTGTGGACCTGTACACACTAGGTCAATGTGGATGATTGAAAGGCACTTGAAATTTTTGAAGGCTTTTGTTTGATAAAGAGCACATCCTGAGGGTTCTATAGTGGAGGGATATATGGTATACTAGACTATGGTGTACATTTATGAATATCTTCCTAAGTTTGTAGCAAAGGTCCATGTGGATCACATTTGGGATCCCAACTGCATTAACAAATTCAAAGGGGAGTACTTGATGGGGAAAGGTAGATTGAAGAAAGTGAGAGGTAATTATAAGATGTTATTGTAGTTAATTAATTCTTAATCTTCAAAATAAATCAGTTGTAAGACGTCTATTTATTTTTTATACAGTTGATCGAGAGTGGGATGCACTACATTTGTATATTGCAAACAATCTTGATTGGATGACGGTATGGATTGAACATTGTCAACATTCTAGACGCACATTAACATGGGAAGGTGTGACTTCATCGGTTAAAGAATCTCATCATAATGGAGATTCCAATGTTACACAAAGGGAAATTGATTTAGCATATGGTTTAAGAGATAAACAGGTATGTATAAATTTATTAATCACCCATATGTTTATCAACTCACAATGCAATAAATTTTACATATTTGACATATCGTAGGTCAAACACCAGAACGCTATGTGCTGCAATGGTCATAAATTTCGCATAAAAAAGTTGGATGACACGAAGAAAAATTGTGATTCTACCATCACTGCAGTCTTTGAGGTGACAATTATTTCATCGAGAAATGACATACATCCTCAATAGTCTCAAAATCGATACTATGGAATTTTGGATGATATACTTGAGTGTGACTTTAATTCCTTCAAATTAGTTTTATTCATCATCAAATGGTACAGGCCATGATTGAATAAAAATGATCCTGATAGAACTATTATTGAACATGATAATGGTTTTACAATGGTTAAGACAAGGTCATTTGAACTAGTTGGGGATGAGCCCTATGTTCTTCCAAGCCAATGTGAGCAAGAATTTTACGCAGATTTTCCACATAAACCGGGTTGGTCATTTGTTGTTAGACATGATCCCAGAGGAAGGCCGATAAAGTATAATGTGATGGAAGAAGAAGGTGTCGAAGAAATAGAAGATGAAGTAGATGATGATCACGATCGACAGTTTCTCGATGATGATGAAGAAGATGATGATGATGATGATGATGATGATGATGATGATGATGATGATGGTGGTGGTGGTGGTGGTGGTGGTGGTGGTGGTGGTGGTGGTGGTGGTGGTGGTGGTGGTGGTGGTGGTGGTGGTGGTGGTGATGGTGATGGTGATGGTGGTGATGGTGATGGTGATGGTGATGGTGATGGTGGTGATGACAATGGCGAAGATGATGATGGTGGCAGTGGTGGTGGTGATGATGATGATGATTATGGTGATGATGATGATGATGATGATGATGATGATGATGATGATGATGATGATGATGATGATGGCGATGATGATCATGATGTTCATGATGATGAATGAAATGTATGAGGTATGTGATTAGTATATTATTTATTTAATATTGATTTATTGCTAGATTTTTTTTACATAATTAATTCATTATGTTTTGAATTCTAATGTCATTACATAATTAATTCATGATGCACCTTTTAATATGGAGATGGAGATAGGGAGAGTGACTATTTATGTGACATTTTTAAAACTTTGTGTTTATTTATGGAATTTGGATTGTTTATTAGCTATGTGATGGATGTTGAGTTAAAATACATATGTTATGGATTACATGTTTATGATGATACATGTGACATTTTTTGAACTTTGTGTTTATTTATATAATGTGGATTGTTTATTACCTATGTGATGGATGGTGATTTATGATACATATATGATGGATTACATGTTTATGATGACACATATGTGATGTTAATTATGATGGTCAATTACATATATGATGATACACCATGTGATGCTTATGATACGTATGTATTTATTGTTTATCAACTTACAAATGTAATAATGCTTATGATGCTCAATTGATGGTGTTGATTTCATGTATAGTCCCTGTGTGATGTTGTCACCCTTGGTGGGAATAGGTCATTGACTACAGACATCATCAACCATTTAGTTTAGGATCCTGCATAGTCTACATAAAGTAAAGGTAAGGAATTAAAAAATTTACAATGATTTTGATGACAACATCTTTTTATTATTTAATACTCTTTTTGTCTACAAAGTTCATGTTGTTCATGTTGTGTACTATGTAATTTTTAGCTAACATAAGATAATTGAATTACATGTGCATGAACCTGAACCCCTTTGATGAGGATCCTACATAGTCTCATGGATGGACAGGTATAACTAGTCAATATACACCCTATAGAAATAAAAAAAATTTAAAATTACTTGGAAAACAAACTTCCTTAGTTTTTCAAACCTCGACATTAGCAGAAAATCTAATACAGTTATCAACACTTGAGGCCCCAGTTGGACTTATTCAAATTTTAATCCCAAAATCAACTTTAGGTCCAACTTCTTCATCAACATTACCCTCATTTGCAAAAATTTTCTCTCATTACCAATTAACTCTCTCATTTGATGGAGTGCGAGTACCCCAAAATAGGTATTTGTTAGATGTGTCTTCCTCGAGTGAGGGAAATGTAGGAATAGAAAATGAAATTGAGACATGTAGTAGGTCTACAATAGGGAGATCAACAAGAGGTCAAAAGATTAGAAGAAAATTCAATAAACGTATAAAAAAATTTCTTGCTCAAGGGGGGTCATGTTCTTATGATGATGAGACCAAAGGCGACATTGAGGTGCCATTGAGGTACAAACATCTACAAAAATAGTGGGTGCCCAAGGAACTTCCTCTAATAAACACCGATTTTTTGTGTAAACAATAGGATATATCACATAGCACCTTTGTCGTTACATAGTTTCGGCCTATTTTCCATGGACAACATAAAGGTATGTTACAACAAAGTTGTTGAATTGATGGAGTTTGTCAGACCTTGTTATGATTACAATAATTGGATGCAGATTGTTCAATATAAAAAAAGTATGCTTAAGTATGCACTGTCAGCAAATTATATACAATAGAAAGATAATGACCAAAGTAAATGAGTGGCTATATACATTGATGGTCGGCCAAAAGGAACAGGGAATATTGTAGGTTTTATAAATAGTATGCAACCTCGGTCAACTAATAAACAACCCAATTACATATTTGAGGCACACGAGGGAAATCATGTATTCATATGTGTGATAAAATCAATAAGTGTAGGCAAAGAGCTTCTAATTGATAATAGTTTGAATCGTATAGATACAAATAAAGTTAATATCATGGGGGTGGTATGTACTATATACCATTTAAATTAACCAACCTCTAATTAATGAATCTAATATACTATTTTATTATGAAGTTTTTTTGCTAAGTCTATTGGTTTAATTTCGCTAATGTTTTTTATATTTTTTCTTTGTCACAAGGCAACATGGATCCATCACATATCGCAAACAGGGATGTAGGTCATGACACTTCTACCGAATAGGTAAACCTCATTGTAATTGTAACTGTTACATTATTATGTTCTTTTTTTAGTGATTTAGACTAATTTTGTAATTGTTAATGATATTCTTGACACAGACGGATGTTCAGGGAAAGGGAAAGGGTGCTGCAGTACCTGAGCACCTCTCTAGGGATGTGGACTCAATAGGATTAAGCGATGATGACCCTAAAAATTTGACACACACTGAAATTCATAAAAAGGCCTCTTAGAAAAATTAGTAAAGAGATTATTGCTTTGGCAGCCATGCATCCTATGATTGATGAGATACGAGAGAGGGTGCAAGTTTTGATTCGGACAACAAAAAACTTGCAAGTAAGTAGTAATGAAAGCTTTAATTATAACAAAAGTTCAATAATATTTTATATTTTATTCTCTTTTATGTCATTAACTAAAATATGTACATGTTGTTTTTATAGCAATTTATGTGCCCTCTTTAAATTCGTAGCCATGATCAGGGTGATGCAAGTACTTCAGGTGATGACGATTTTCTTAGATTATCGCTTTCTTAGCTTATCACTCTGAGTACCCAAAACACATCATACTTGATACTGTCCATGTTCATAATAAAGGTTCACCCTTGTTTACAATTCTTGCACTTTTCATAAATTTAATGTTTGATATATTTCATGTATTATTCTTCGTGTGTTGTCAATGTTCATGTGCAAATTCCACCGCCACCTCATCAGAGGTTAGCCCCACTTGTATTGCCAACTGCAATGTTAGCAACATTTAGCATGCAGACATCCTCTACTGCACGTCATATTGGCTCGCCCACTATTAGTAGATCCCTCTTTCTCTCTATCTTCTATTATGTGTTTATTTCCCTTCAAGCATTCTTTCTTGGGGGAATTTCATCATGGATTCATTTTCTACAAGAGGAGATGCACATGAGGATGCGCCAGAGGCAACTACTGCTGATAACATACCATCATTTCCTGGATCTTCTTGTATTGCTAGTACGGGAATGTTGCAGGCCACATTGGTGGTGAGCAACGAAGAAATGATTCCCTTAAAGATACAAAAGGTTCCAGGTACTTTAAAATTGTTATTATATATAGTCCTCCAAAACCAGCCCCCATCCCACCAAAAATCCCTTTGACTTGCGATCAGGACAAAGGAATCCACCAATAAACCCTACTAGTATGGATGGCAGCGGTGCATAATCTAGGTCCAAAAACTCTTGCCATGGGATCTCATAGCCGCAAACTGTATCATCCTGGAATATGCGGCGCAGTGCCTCTATACCACCCTCCTCCGATTGCTCATATGGTAGTAGTGCACCTACTATGGGAATCCACAAAATCCTGTAATAGTCCTCTGGGGTGACTGTCATCTCTCCAGTTGCAAAGTGGAAGGTGTTTGTATCACTATCCCACCTCTCAGCCAATGCTATCAGTAGCCCACGGTTCATAGTGAACCAAGGCATATCCAAAAGGGAGGTCAACCCACATCTCTCAATAATATCAAGATCAGCCTGTGACAACCACGGTATCAATGTCCATGGTCTGAGAAATCTCTCTCATGACTGAACCACACCGAATCACTCCTGTCAAACAAGCAAAACAAATCCAATATCAGTTTCCACATCAAAACAATGATATCAAAATCAAACTCACATCAACAACATGAAACAAATTTGCTCATCTACATCAAGTTCAAAATCCTATCATTTCATATCAACTTGTAAAACAACTCAAGTTCTCAAAAACCATATCAAAACTTGTAAAACAATTCAAGTCTCCAAAATCACATAAACTTGTAAAACAACTCAAGTTTCCCACCCATATCAGCTTGTAAAACAACTCAAGTTTCCAACCCATATCAGCTTGTAATACACATCAGGCTTCACACATTGAACTTGAAACAGAACACGCAAATAAATCATATTTTGATCAACACAACACATTGATATCTATACATAACTTGAAATATCGCAAATCAAAACAAGTTATATCACCACTAATATTGGACGAATCCATAAAATCATGACAGCACGGCACAAAAATTTTTACAAATCCACTCATCTTGCAAAAATTTTCCAGATGCGCTAAAATAGATACCCAATGCGCTAAAAACTTTTATCCCCATGTGCCACCTAACCTACTCCATGCGCTAAACTTAACCCTACGTGCTAAACCCCCTTACCCATGTGAACCCCTATGACCCCTATGCGCTAGGTCTACCCTACGCGCTAACCTGCTAACCTGACGCGCTACCCGACTGTCAACATGCGCTATTATGCATCTATGTGCTAACCTATGTTTTCTATGCGCTACCCTTTCCGTTTCGGACGTGACCCCTAATATTTGACTGGATGCGCTACTCTACACTTCGTATGCGCTAATCTATGCCCTAGACGCGCTAAACTGTTAAACCCAAACTTTGAAAATCAAAAAACAACTAAAAACGACCAAATGAAAAGTCAAAAGAGGTTCAAAAATGTTGACTTACTAGTGGTCCATACGCTACTGGTCTCCGGTACCTCCGAACACGCTTGAAATGGTGTCTATGATACAGAATAGGCATTTTCTCTGCAGAGCAAAATTCTCTTTCTTCAAAGTCAACAATGAACAAATGAATCTAATTCAAGCCCTTTTCCCCTTTTATAGGAGGAAAATGAATTTAGGGTTAGCCAAATGGACTTGTAATATGGTCGCGGTCTCCCCTATACCATAACATTTGTAACTTATCGGGAGATGAATCAATTTGCACACATTTCACATTCACGAAATCATACACATCATATGAATCTCATCAAATTAAATAAAAAAATTTCAAAAACAATTGATTCATCTCCCGAGGGGGCATCACCATCAAATATCGAATCTGGGGCATCGCACATCAAATCAAATCTGGGGCACGACTTACAAATCACAAGAGCGACACAAAAATTGCATTTGATCATAAAATCACAAAAACACATCATTTTCTTTGAAATAACATGTGCACACACGTCACTTCAAAGAGGGGCAAAATGTAGACGTATAAAAATGACCATTTCTAAATGAATATCTTATGTTCATTTCTCTATTTAATTAAATCCAAATTTAATTAAATTATCCACATTCTTCTATTTTATTAAGTAAATTACTCAATTTATTTAAATAAAATTCACTATACCCATTTAATGAATAAATCATTTTATTCAATTAAATCCCCCCTATCCACTTTTAATTAAATTCAAATTTAATTAAATAGTTATCCTAAAATTGAATAAATCTAATTTATTTAATTTCCCCAAATTGCAACCAAATTGAATTAAATTACTTTATTTCAATTAAATCCTATTATCCCTCCATCCACTTGCAAAATCCTAAACCCCTTTCTAATCCCTTCTAGAATCTTCTAATCACTTCTAATTAACCTAATCCCTCCTCTAAACTTTGTCACATCCCTAAGCAAAGGGAAGTCACTTCTCAAACCTCAAAGTCTTTGATAACCATTAAAGGCTTTCAACCTTCAACCACTTAAATCCTCAAAGTCTTTGATAACCATTAAAGGCTTCCAACCTTCAACCACTTAATCCCCCAAAGTCTCCAATAACCATTAATGGTTAACTCAAACCCTCTTACATGGTTAAAGAATTTGTTTTAACTCAACCTTCACCCAACCCAAAGGTCTCACAGGCCTTTAATGCTTTGACCATGATTATCTCTTCATCATTTGCACAAAGGTTTATCCTTGGATTAACTCTTAATCCGTTGGGTAAACCTAACTTAAGCTTAACCCTTATCTCTAGATAACCCCAAGGTCTTCTCAGGCATTTAATGCCTCCAACCCCTTCTCTCAACCCAACCCTATGTTGACACTTGTCACCATTTCATTGATGCCAATTACAAACATGGATCCTCAACTTTCAAACTCAACCCTTGATTGAATCTTTCAATCCTGACCATCCATTGCTCTATTCTTTCTATAAATAGAGCTCTCATTCCTCCATTGAAATCATCCTCCAAATTTGTAGTATCACACTTATGCTCAAATACATTCAAGCTTTCACATATCATTTTTATGCTCATCATTTTAGCCTCTCTTTAACTAGAAATTAGTCTAAATATGCATGTTTAGAATACTTTCTTTATCATTTAGCTCAATCATAGACTAAATATATCATGTTAGGATAGTATTCATATTAACCTTGTCATCTTATCATCTAGTTTATTACATTTCTAGAATCATACATAGCTTAGCATACCTTTTATACTAAAATCTATCAAAGCATCCCTCGTTCTTGCATTTACCATCCCTAAACCATTTTGCTCAGTGATCTGAGAGCAAAAACATTGGTTTGAGGGACATTGTGAGATAGAGAACCATGGGACCCACCTTGGGAAGCTGAGTAATACTTTGTTACTCCATAGCTTGCACCAAGAAGTCCTCTGTGTGTGTGTGGACAAGTCATTTAGCAATATTTTCACATATTGAGTTTTATCAGCCCACTTTTCCCGCATACAAATCTAATTGTAATTTACTTTATGATCACTCATTTTGGACTAATGATCACATGATTTTTTTGCAAGAAATGATGTTTTCTATAAACATCTTAGTGACATTGCATTGCAGATATTTGGGCCCACCATAGATAAATGGTAGTACATCATATGTGAACTAACCCTAATCCACTATTTTGATTTCATATCATTGTTAGAATAGTTTTCCTTTGATCCATTTATTGAACTGTAATAAATGTAGCTTCAGTTCATTTCTGAATCTAATAGGTTTGTTTTTGCTTTAAAAGGTGGAATGACCAAGAAAAAAAGTTAAAAGATTAATTGACAAACCAAATGGTTGAGTGGTTTGGAAATGACACCTTTGACAAAACCAAGCTCCTTGAAAAAAATAGCACATATCTAAAGTATGTGAGGGACCAATACAAGACCCATTTAGAGAGGAACCTAAAGTACGAGCGTCCCTCCATGATTCTAAAGAGGGAGTGAAAGGACCTAATTTTGGATGCCAAGGAGAGAATAGAAAGGAAAAAAGAAATACACCACCAGATGCCAGAAGAAGGTACATGATACTATTAAGAATGTAATTATGTACTAATTAATTACTCTTTATATTTATATAATCTAGCATATTTCAAACTTTTTATAGACTCAGTGACACATCAAAGATATCCAAGGGAAGACAAGAAAAGAATGGGAAACAAAAACTCAACTCTGGTGGTTATATGAAACTTGCTGCACAAATTGTGAGTATCTCATGTAAATGAAATATTGCATCAAAATATTAATAAATTGCAAACGATTTTTTTTTAATCAAACAATGCAAGCAAAATTCACGATACAAAGGAAAAATGCAGGGCTCTGAATTCAATAGAGCGCCCATAGAAGATGACAAGAGAATTGCCTACCAGCAAGGCTATATAGTTGTGGCTAATCAGCTACAAGAATTGAGTGGGCATACATAATATTCAAGTGCATCCGTCACATAGGTAAATATGCTAAATGGAAATTGTTTCAAATTGAATATTTTACCAATAATCTAATTGATATTGAGTTCCAACATAAAGTGACTATATTTTTTTTAAATAAGCAAGCAATGATAAAAATGTGCATGACATTGGAATCTAGCTTGCTAATCGTGAAATAACACCTGCACATGAAGGTTCAGATGTGCATCCCAGTAGTGGAGGTATTCATTTGTTATTCAAATTTATTTATGTAGTTATTAATACAATTAAACATCTTAATTTGTAATTAGAGTAGTAATTAATGTAACCTTTTTTATTAATATTTTAGAGAATGTAGTCGGTGGTGACCAAGTGGAGCATGATCTGGGTACACAACATCAGGAACGTGATGTTCCCCACTCAGGTAAAGAGGACCACTATTATTCCTTTAAACAAATACAATTGCAATTGGTGTTCATCATTAATGTAACCTTTAGTATTTCAACTCCAGATGATCTAGAGGGTGTTCAACATGTTGAGGTTGAGGCTAGACAAAATGATGTGGCCCCATTAGGTAAAGAGCACAACAATTATGTTCTCTAAATTAATGAAATACTTGTAACAATAATAAAAAATGTTTTGAATTTAAACCATTTCTTTGTTATTTCAGAGGACCCCCCTTTGCTTCAGTATCCTCGTCCTTAGTATAGGACTAGGCATACATCAAGAGCACGAGCAGAGGGCGGAACAACTGCAAAGGGAGGAAATGATGAAGAAACTAATGTTCTCTTTTTATAGATTCAAAGAAAAAACAAAAAGAAGAAATCATTGTAATCTACCTTATTTGATAATGCCTGATTTTTATGTGTTAGAGAATGTAATTATGTGCTAATTAATGGTTATGGATGATATGTGTTAATTAATATTGATGAATGTTGTGTGTTAATTAATGTTAATCAATGTTATGTGTTAATGAACGTTATGTGATATTAATGAATGAATTTTATAAGATGTTAACAAGGAATTTAGAGTGATGTTAGGGAGGGGGGGAGGGGCCAAATGAGCTTCCACCTTCACATAGTTGGCCCTATTAAGTAGAGAATATTAAACTATTCTTGAAACCAAGTGAAGCTCAACAAGATAACACACTTTTCAATATTTCATTATGTTTCACAGTTAATCTTATTGAATAATGTATATTGAATCTTAATTGCAGGGTCCAGTAGAGCCAACACAAACAACAATACCAGAAGTTGTTGCATATAATGAACTCCCATATTGTCTTGTATGTACACTAACAGTATGAGTTGCTTTTAGTGTTGATATTCATGGTGGGACTACAAAAGTTATGAATATGCCTCATCCTTGTAAGTCTTTTTATTACTTGTCATTTTCTTTAGCATTTTGTTACTTCATGAATGAGATGTTTTCATATGTCTATTCCATGAATACCTCTGTATTGTATGCTTCATGATCGATGTGTCTTCATCATGTCCACTCTATGAGAAAATTTCTCATATATGCTTGTACCTTATGTGTATTTATGTATTACTTCATGGTTTACATGTATGATTTGTGCCTTGCATGTATTAATATGTATGGTTTGTGCTTTACATAGCTCCTTCATGCCTTATGAGCATTACTTCATGCCTTGCAGTCTTCTCAAAATATTGCAAAATCATTCAACAAGAAAACGAGTAGTAGAGGCTACATACTAAAATAAATTAGATCTCCCTCTTTATTTCTTCACTTTCTTCCCTATTTTCTTCCTCCCTTCTTTATCACTTCCCTTTTTCTTTATTTTTCCTTGATATAGCTAACCTTTTCTCCTTAATGTTCTTCATGAATCCAAAGACTCGTCTACACTCGCCAATTTACATCCATGGCAACTACCTCCATAACTTCACTTAGTGTGAAGTAATTATTCTCCTCTACCATGGCCTTCATATATATTTCATATATCCTTTCATATATTACCATCCATATATATATCAACCTTATTCTAAGACTTTGAATCTACCTCTTCTACCTCATTATGTGACAACAAAATGTGAGGATTTAAGAAAAGCTTCAAATCATAATAGCCCTTAGCATTGGTTTAGAAAGAGTCTCATATTATGCCTCCTAGATTGGATGGCTCTAATCCTCATCACATTATTCAGGTTTGTCCTCTTCATTGGATTGTTTGCACTTGTGATGATACAATTATGAAGATTATATTTCAACAATTTTTCATTTTTTTTCTCGCTTCTTAATCAACTCTTTATATGTCCTAAAATTGCATGAGCCTAATAGCTTCTACTCTTGTTCATAGTTTGGTGGCTTTGAACAATGGCTCCTTTGAAGAAGTGCGATCCTTATAATTTTGGCCTTCCATGATATGAAAAAGAGGTTATGTTAGGAATAATGGTCCAGATGATTTAGTTATTTCTTATTATGTTGAGTATGAGTAAATTTGGGCTTCCTTGGCTATGGACATTATTTTGTACTAACTATTGTCATTTAGTGTGATTTGAGCATGGACTTAAATTAATCATGAGGGTGCAAACTATTGGAAATGTGCCTCGAATTAACTTGACTTGTGTTCAGGCTGATCGGAGTAACCTACCCCGATGAAATAGCTGGAGAACATGTAGGATCTTTCTATCAGTGTGACTCTTGCTAATGTATCCTTCTTCATCAGGTTTTGGAGAAGCAATGTTCATGTCAAGCCAATGGGGTGATTGAACCTCCTTCTTGTTGATCAGCTATCCGGTGAACTTGGTTAGTGTTACACCGATGACTCGATGAAGTCACCCTCGCCAATCGGGATGTCATTGGCTATCAGAAGAGTTTGCTGAATGCTATGCCAATTACCCAATGGAGTCACTGTAGTATCATCAAAGATCAAAGTGACATGGTTGGTTGCTACACCAATACCCGATGAGTCTACCTTCAGTGTTATCGAGGATCGGGGTAGCCAGTTTGGTTGTCTTGCCAATGACCCAATGGAGTTGCCTTCGGTGATTGGGGTATCATCGAAGATCGGGAGAACCTATTGGCAGCTATGCTAATGGACTGATTAGTCTACCTTTGTTGGTATCAGAGATCGGACCAACAACGTTCTTGTCGATGCAAAGTTTCTGGAATCCATTGAAATTCTAACTCAAACTACACAAACATCCGGCAATGATGTTGTATGTCTGATGGTACTTGCCAGATGGTCATCGATGCATATTAATGGACCAACAAAAAAACCGTTGGACAAATAACATTCCCATCGGTGCAAAGTTTCAGACTTCTGTCGACATTCCGATGCAATCTAAACAAACATCCGACAAGGATGTTGTATGTCTGATGAATTTTTTGATCGGAAGAGCGATCATGCCCACTATCGGCAGAGTCCATGGGGTCATCATAATTCCAATGGTTAGAGGCATCGTCAAAAAGTCCAATGATGAGTTTTCAATGGTTACTTTTGTCGGTAGTTCAACAAAAAGTAGTTGCAATTTTGACAATCGACCGTCAAAAATTAGCCCTGAATGTACTAGTGGTCTAATTAGTAAATTGACCTAGGATTTCCTATATAAAGACATTAATTAGTTCAATTCAATCTAAGTCTCCATCTACAAGCAATAAAACATCTGTGCATACATGAAGCATTCATTATCAAGCATTTTCAAATATCCTCAAGGTTGCATATTCTTCTTTCTACAATTGTGGAGAAAAATTACATCATTCATATGCAAGAATCTATGTGTGATTAGGGTTTTTTCATGTTCATGCCATTTCATAAAACATATGTTATTACATTCAAGAAGAAAAGAATCATTATTAGTAACTGCAGATATGAGTTATACTTTTCCATTATTTATTTTTCCTATTTGCAATATTTCATTTGAGGTTAATTCCTAAATCAGGTTTCGACTTAGGCAAACCCCTATTCCCAACCTTTTTCTCTCTCTTTTTGTGTGTAGGAAACATGTACAAATCTATGATTCTTAGGATTGATATTATTCATAGAGATGAATAAGTTCCCCTTTGGATGACAAAAAGTGTGGAGGATTAGAGTGATGGACATTCTAGCTGCACATTATTACTTCAATTTTAGCACATTTACCTTCATTTCAGCATTTACATGACTATACCTTACTATACCTTAATTTCAGCATATTAATCAGACCCAAGTTTGTGGCTCGATCCAACGACTATAGCTCACTATTTGTGCATTATTACTTCAATTTCAAAACATTTGCATTAACTTCAACATTTCCATAATTCAACTAAAAAGAGTGTATCAATTTCCAACTATAGTGAATCTAATAGAATTCTTAGCCCTATCCTTATTGATTTGTGGCTATATCTATTGGGTTCAATCCTCTTTAATGTAGTGGTGCCTAAGCCTAAAATTAGTCATTTCTACTACATCTAGTGGTGGAAACCCTAATTTTTCACCATTACATTTTCATGAACCTGACTCGTTAAACATTCATTTCTGATTTATGTTTTCAGATCTGAATTTTTATGCAATTTAAAATCCAATTTTACTTTAACAACTTTAATTTCCAATTGAATTTTATAAATTTAGAGGTTAAATTCACAAAAACCCTAGTTTTAAAACTTCAAAATTGAGCTCGTGGGTTGTCTAATTTTTATTAGTTATTTCAGATATGATTTGTGAACATTTCAATTTTCAATATTGTCTATAGATATATCTTTCCTTGATCAAATTACATAAATTTAGACGTTTAATTCACAAAATCCCTAATTTATTTTGGTCAATGTGATTTGTGGGTTGCATAATTTTTCAAATCAATCTTATGATTTGATTTTGAACATTCATAATGACAGTTAATAGATGTGATTTATTTTCCATTTTACATATGATTAAATTACTTTTCACTTATAGTTATCATAATCAAGTGTTGAATAATGGTTTATTTCACTTCACATTATTTATTTTCATTCATAACACTTTGGTATATTACATTTATTAAATTTCCAAATTGTTTCCTATTCATCAATTAAATCTCAAAGCTTTTATCCAGAATGCATGTTCTTTTATGGTGATACTTTTATGAAAATGCATTGCATATGTAGATTACATCAAATATTTTGTAGATCCTAATCCAAGAGATGTAATGGAAAACCTAATACTTGTACCTCTCCTAGGGTATCTAATGTGAATGAAGAAAGAGCTAATACTCCTATGAATGACTTCTCCCATAGAGAGCAAGCATTGAAGAGAAACATGACACCATCTTCTTCTCATACACTAACCTAGCGTGAGGGGGGAAAGATCAAAACATTGGTGTTTCAATCTTTCTAAATCCTTATTATTCTCCTAGAGCCTATCTTAATCGTCAAAGCATTCCTAGAGAAGATGATCTTAAGGTTTTCATTAATGATCTATCTTCCAAGATAACATTAAATAAAGATGAGGCCTTAGATGATAAGGATCTCCCTTCTCAACCCATAAAAGAGGATATGCATGATGATATAAATAAAAATCCCCCTACATAAGATATTCCTTCTTCATCTACTTTTCCCTTTATTCCTTATAGACACACTTAAACTACAAATTTTAAAGAGATCCATTATAATGTCTCTTCTTCCTTCTTAATTAAAAATTTCTTACAGGTGTGGCTATAACATAGTATCAAAATAAAGTTTTAGAGGACAAGGACTTGGGAAATTTGAAAAAGGAATTAAAATCCCTATAAACCCTCCTACACAAGCTAGTACCAAAGGTCTAGGACATTATCATGATTCCCCTATGGATGATCTATTGGAAAGACACACTATATCGGTGAAGCTTCATGTATGGAGATTGCTTAGGGGTTGTCACTAATGGGAAATATGTCTAGAAATCCTATTTGGTGTATGCAGATTTGAGTTACCAGAAGTCTTAAGGAGTTTTGGTTATTCATTAGGAAAAAGTATGGATGGTGAAACACAATGTGCAGATTCATTGAGTATAACTCATTTCTGGTTGTATAATTTTAGTTGCGGTATTAGAGATAGATGATTGGATGTTCAAGATATATTACTTCATATTCTTGACCTCCAGTGTTAATTCATGAGTGAGATTAAAGGTCTAGTATCCGATGATTCTGGAAGAACAAAGTTATCTTTGGGTTTGATGGTGTAATGTGTGTTGTGGAATTATTGGGATGATTTCAGTGATTTTTGGTGATTTCAAAGTGTTTATGCCAACATGAAGCTTGCTATCATATTTTTCCGGTCCACATATGTATTTTTGCATAGATTGAGTTGACATGTTAGGAACATGTATCATATTCTGCAGTTTTGTGAAGCCGACTTGGTTGGGGTGGATATATAATGCCAATCTAGATGATAATTTTGATGGATATACATGTGTATGTAGTGTGTGAATATGTATGTGTGAAGTTCTAAGAGCATCAAAATTCAGATTTGGTGCTCTAGTAGATGACTATGTTGCAGAACAGGGCATAAAGTTAGAGTAGCATAAGACGGTTAAATTGTGCATGACCAGAAATAATTTTTGGCATTTGAAGATGCTATATTCTACTTAAAAAATTTTAATTACTCATTTATCTCATTTTTAGGATAGTGAGTCCTCCAGGGTTGTTTCCCTCTTATGTAATTGAGTAGTGAGCTCTAGGCAGTGTTCCTAAATGCAAGTGCATTCCCCTTATGTAATATTATCATACTTTTGGCCATAGTATAATAATATTATGGGTTCAAATACCACTATGGTTTTTCCCTTTCTGGGGCTCCATATAAAAAATATAGTGTTATGGTTTTGTGGTTGATTGCTTTAAGTGTTTACAGTTTACTTTCTTTCTTATGCATCCAGTGGTTTAAGAATCAATTTAATAAGTACGCAAATTGCAGAATACTAATTCCCCCCCCCCGCCCTCTTAGTGTTCATTGATTCCAATAATTGGTATTAGAGCTTCATTTATCAAAATAATCCAAATAGCTCAAGGAAGATCCGGAAGATTGAATCAATGGACTTCAATTTGTAGAAGCAACTTACTATGGCACTTTAAGATCTTGATGCAAAATTCAAGGAGAAGAGTAGCCTAAGGAGATGTCTAGAAGTAGCTGAAAATTTCATTGAAAATATGAAAGAATAAGTACATCTAGAGAGAAGAGAAAGGAACTGATGGATAAAATGAAAGAGAAAGAAGAGAAAAGCATTGATAATCAATCCCTACAAGACAAGACTGATGAATGTGAGAAGCTTGCTAGATAGAATGTAGTCCTAAAGAATGAGATGCAATCCAATGTAATGAAGCTAACAAAAGAGATTGAAGACCAGAAGAAGAATGAAGAAAGCCTGACTCAATCACTAAAGGAGAGATCTGATGAATGTTGTAGATTGAACTATGAGAATAATCAATTGGAGCTTGAATTGGTGCAAACAAAGAATGATGGACAAGAACTTGAAAGGCAAATCATAATTCTGAGAGATAAACTTTCTACTGCTAATAGTGCAAAGAAAAAATCAAAGCTAGCTCAACCAGGCATGATGAGATGCTCGAAAGTCAGAGGCATGGGAAAGACATGTCAGGAATTGGATATGAGAATGGAGAATCCTTTGGTTCTGGACAAAGCAATCATCAACAAAAGAACAAGAGACCTCCACTAAGATAGCCTAATGCTTATAAATTCAATGGTAAATTTTTTGTTTGTAGTAAATTTGATCATATGGAAAGTCAATGCAAAAATAACATAAATAATAAGATGATGAATAATGTGATGAGTAATGGTTCAACCTTTACCAATCAATGTTTCATATGCAACAAATTTGGTCATAAGTCAAATATATGCAGAATGGTCACCAATTTTTAGAATAATAGATGTCATGCCTATGGAATGTTTGGACACATTGCTAACCAATGTAGGATGAGACCAAATTTGATGAATTTCAAGCCTATGCAAATAAATGTTGTCTACCATGCATGAAACAAATCCTTTTTGCAGAAGTAAGAACATGAGCAACAATGATCCTATTAACAATAACAGATCAAATGAAAAGGGAAAAGCTAAAGTTGAAGAGATCAAAGATAAACATAAAAAGATGTGGGTTAAGAAGGAAAATTTAAATGTGAAGAATGGGTCCAAACCTGAATTCGGTGTTGGAACCTCATCCAGTGACTAAGGCACTTTGGCCTTAGGGCGAAGCTCATCATGCAGATCCTTAAAACCCCCTCTCGGAGACCTAGAACAAGTTAGGGAAGGTTGTAGAAGATCAAGATTAGTTATGTAGATGATATCCAGAAGAAATCATGGTGATTTGAGATTTCGATGAATAAGTTCAAGGAAAATAGGGTATTCAGAAGGCATTTAGGGTTATGCATCTAATACAACTAAATGTTAGGTTTTCAAAAGATAAAAGGCATTTTTATATTTATTCCTCACAGTCCGAAAGAAGAGAGAGAGAGTAGAGTAGCAAATTGAAAGAGATCTTGCAATGAAATTAAATCTTAAGAGTGATCTGACAGTGACTCCTTGCATCTGGTTGAGATTGAAAATGTATTTACCTATTCTCGAGCTATCTGTTCATACCCTAATTGTTGAAATGGCATCATCTTCTGGCAATACAACTCTACTTGTCATTGAAATCACTAAGAGAACAAGGCCTGTGTTTAAGAAACACCTATTTAAGTCAATTCAAGACAATCTGAACCAAGCATTTTCCTTTGTACCTTATGGTGTGTTGCATAATGAAGATGTTAGGGCATACATACATTACAACATTTAGGAATTATTTAATTCAGATATGTTATCACCATACACTAAACACATGATGGATGATTTTTGGAATTTGAAATCTGACTTCAAGGCACTACAAGATAAGGGTTTTATTCAGTTTGTTCATTTCCTAGTGTTTGATGAGCTCGAATAGGTGAGAGATGTGTTGAGCCAAATTCATTATGATTTTGTGTGGCTGGATACTCCTCACAAGATTACAAAGAAAGATATTCAAGAAGTCACATATTTGAATGGAAACAATGAGGTCCCTAGACTCTAGCATGTCAAGAACATAACTGTAATGGAGGTAACCAGATCCAAACATGATAACCGGTCAGTGACTATTAGTGACATTGTTGAACATGATATGAGATTTTATTCGATGGTCATAGGATACAAAGTCTACTAGTCCAGGAGACAGAATTCAGTATTCGATACTAATATTTATGCAACTTATAAGATACTTAAAGAAGATAAGAGGTATGACTTGTGTGGAGTGCTTCTTAGTGAATTGATGAGAAACTTAAATAAGATAAAATAGGATAAGAAGCATGTTTTCAAATTTGGCTCTCTAATTATTTGTTTGGCACTTTACTTCCTAAAGTTCAATGAGCTTATAATAAACTAGTGGTAGACTAGATCAAGGAAGGGTTATAGGGATTAGGTGACATAGTTGCACAAAAATCTACTTTGTGGGGAAACTTCAAGTCATTTTAGGATATGATACAAAGCAAAGAGAGGATACCAAAAGAAATTGTGGAAAAATATGAAAACATTGTATGCTTGATGGTTGACAAGGATCAATGACATATGGAAGCAGTTGAACCTAGGACACTTTAGATCATACCCATGGTGTATCAGGTAGATGGGAATACACTTGATTCTTATGCTTAGCATCTTCTTAGTAAATCGATGGATGAAAAGTAGGAAAGATTTGGAACTTTCATGGAAAAAAGACTTAGACTTACATAATAAATTCACTAAGCTTGGTAGGAAGAGGAAGGTTAGAAAGGAAGTTGAACAACTTACAGAGCAAATGGGTATAACCAAAGAAGATGTGTAGAGGAATAGGGAGTAGAACATATGGTGAAGACTAAACCAGTCTCCAATCCTCCCAAGAAGACCAAGCCTAGACAGTGCAAGTCAACACCTACCTTCGGTGTGCAAAATCCTATTCCTCCACTTAATCCTCAATCATCATCAATCGGTAAAGTAAAGAAGAGGCAAAAGAAGAATAAACAAATGAAATATGTTGCAGTCAGTATAGAGGAGGAAACTGAATCTGATGAGGCATTGCGTGAGGTGAAGAATATTGCTACCTATGCTAGGGTAGTAAGAAAGCCCCCATCCAATGAATCTCAACCTGCCAAGAAGCCTAAACCATAAAGTGAGCCATCTAGGAGATCAAAATCTAGCAGGAACTAAAAATCAGAACTTGATGAAGCTCTGAAATCTGGTAAGCTTGAAGGTACTTATATTGTTGTGCCCCTGAAATTATTGAAAGAGATAATTGATGAAGTTGTAAAGGAAGGAAATACAAGAATATCCTTGTATATTATGAATATTGTGATGATAAAGATCAAGGAGCAATTGAGGAAGTTGTTGTATAGTACATGAATGTATATAGTAAAAGCTCTATTAGAACTATCATCCATGATTCCAAAGGAATTATATGAAATTTTGGATGTCAGAAGATACACAACAAACCAAGAGGATGAGAAAATAAAAGAATATGTATTAGTTAATTAGTGTTCTATCATTTCTAAAGAGGAAGCTTATAGACTGCCTAAGTTACCAAAAGATATATTTCAGAGTAAAAGGAGAGTCAACAAGATTATGCTCGGTAAAATGGATGAATTTGTCAAAGAAACTAAAGCAATTTTGAAATAATTTTTAATAGAACAAAGATTTAAAGTTAATCAGGATAAGGATGTTTCCCAACCGTGTGAGAAAACACATGAAGACACTTCCATTCTGGAAGTACTAACAAAAAAATTTGATGGGTTGAGAAATCAATCACTTGTGCAAATTGACCCAGTTGATAAAGTAGTTTAAGATGATACCACTGATAACTAGGAAGTTGATGACTCCAATGAACCTTTGCAAGATCCTCCAGTGATGGAAGTACATTATGAGGAAACAATCGAGGAGATTAAAAATGAGAAGGGAGTAGGTGACGAAGAAGAGATTGAAGGTGATGTAGAAAAGGGTGATATAGATGCAAATGCAGAGGTAGAGAAGGATAAGGGAAAGGAGAAAGATGATCAAACTCTTGTGACAATGGCAAGAGACACTATAATTGATAAAGGAAAACAATTTTTCATAGATCTAGATTACTTTACTCAAGGGCCAATATATTTAAGCTCTTTATCCCATATCCAAGCCCTAGAATTACCTACTCTTGCCCAACCTAAGGCAAGTGAGGACTTGCTCAAGTCCCACTCAGAAGAAAAGAAGTTGGTAACTCTTGCTACTAATGTTTTAGAGAAGATTTTTGCCTAAATTCAAATAGAATACAACTAATACATTCTTTGATAAGTTTAGGAATATTCTTTATGCAGTTGATTCTCATTTTGTGTCCTTGGAGAAAGTGGTAGATATAACAATTTTGCATAGATTTAATGCAATGAGATTGTAATCCTTTTTTCAAATGTTTGAAGATGATAGGGAAGTTTTGAAAAGTGTGATGAAGAGTATTGAGGATTCCTTAGATGAAGGTGGTAAAATATATAAGTCATGTCCTATTTTGTTGAAATTTATTTCTGGCATTGACAGGAAGGTTAAGGAAGGGCAGTTAGCTACAATTTCACAATCTTTTGCCCCTCATTCAGTTTTCTCCAATAGTCTTGAAGCTCAAGTTATGGACCTAACTGAGAAAATCAGGAGCTTGCATCAAGAAAGGGATCATATTTATAAGAAAAGTAGGTGTATTGAGGAGTCTTATCACTCCCCAATTAGACACTTTACTCAACAACCAATAGGATGCAATGAGTGCTCTAGGTAAGGTTGTACCTTTAGATCTTAAAGGCATAGAAATACATGCATACATTTTCATAACTTTGATAAATTTTTTATACTATTTTCTAAGAGGATGGAATGAGTATTTAAAGTCCTTGAAGACAACTTATGCAGAAATTTTCAATTTTTTGTAAGTTATTGTACATATCCTTCCTAAGTCTTGGTAGATTCCTACTTTTTCCATTGATGTCAAAGGGGGAGAGAGTGTGGTGAAAAATGATGCATATTCTTAGGGTGAGCTAGTTGTACAAATCTTGTAATTATTTTTGGAGTATTTTTGTAGTTTTACAATTTTTGAGTTTTTGAGTTCATTTCTCATAGTGTTGGCATTAATGTCAAAGGATGAGATTATTGGAAAAACATATTGTGTCGGTGAAGATTCATGCATGGAGATTCATCAAAGGTTGTAATTGATGCAAAATTAATTTAGAAATCCTATCCGGTGTATGTAGATTTGAGTTATCTAAAGACTTAACAAGTTTTGGTTATTCCTTGGCCATAAGTCTAGACGGTGGAACATATTGTGCAGATTCATTAAGTATAACTCATTTTTGATTGTATTGTTTTGGTTACAGTATTAGAGATAGATGATTAGATGTTTGACGTAGCTTACTTCATATTATTGACCTCTAGTGTTGATTCATGAGTGATATTAAAGTTTTGATATTCAGTGATTCCAAAAGAACAGAGTTATCTTTGGGTTTGATGTTGTAACATGTGTTGCGGAATTGTTGGGATGATTTCGGTGATTGTTGGCGAGTTCAAATTCTTTATGCCGACATGTATGAAACTTGTTATCATATTTTTTAGGTTTTAATATGCATTTGTGGATGAATTGACCCAACATGTTAGGAACGCGTTTCATATTTTGTAGTTTTGTGAAGCCAACTTGGTTGAGATCTATTTTGTGATAGTCTTGATACTAAATGTTTAGTACATATGCCAAGATAATAAGATGAGAGGGGGGGGTGAATCATACAAACTTAATCTTCCATAAAAACATCAGATTCAACCTCGATAACATATACTTTGGTAATATAACCAAAACTGCTAAACATGCAAACTCAAAAGCATATAAACATCATAACACTCATAACACCAAATTTAACGTGGAAACCCAAATAGGGAAAAACCACTATGGCATTTCGGACCCAATAAGAAATATACTCTTCTAGAGTATGGTCGGTTAAAAGCAAATCCTATTAAAGGTTACAAAACACATTGCTAGATGTGACCCGGTTAAGGGATTTCCCTCAGATCTGTTAGGATCTTCACCTTGTTAGAAGTGACCTTGTCAAAGGATTTCAAACACTCAATCAGATTGTCACCTTGCTAGAGGATTTACAAATAAGACTGTTAAGTGCACTCGATTAAGAGATTTTCTGTCACTTTACAAAATAACAGTAATAAAAATCTATCTGCAACTTCACATCTAAAATGCTAAAGCAGATTCTTATTTTCTCAATACAATATAGACATAGAACTAATCTTGTCCATCTACTGGGCTCTATACTCTATTATTCAAAACAGATCTTCAAGCTTCTATGCTTGGTAATCACTATGTAGCATCCCTATGCATACACTTGCCCGCATGCATTGTTTATCAACAGTTCCTTATTTATAAACAATCTGCTAACCACTTAATCTCCTTGATCACATTTCCCATGATCAATCATAGCCATCAGATCTTCAATATTGACTAGGTTCAATGTATCCTTCGATCTGAAAAATGTTTTACCCCACCTTGGAACTTGCATACATTTCTTGGAACTTGTGCTAGGGTATTGCAGTTCAATCTGAGCTATAGATCTTCTTGTCGATTTTCCTTTGCCATAGATTCTTTAACAAACTTGATTCATGGCATACCAATCATTTAATCATAGCCAACTCATCAACTTCCTTCATTAAATAATGCTTTTATTCATTCCATGCATTATGTTATTGCTCGGTTGCAACTCGGTGAATACTAAACTTCACTCGATAGACATTCTGCCTTCATTAACCAATAGCAATAACCTTAGGGTTTACCGACTAGGTTCTTTGCTCGGTAACATAGTATAGTATTAACCTTACAAATAACAACATATGTAGGATATCAAAACAATCTAAAACATCATGATCTCATCATTGTCTAACTCAGTAATAGTTGCCCATTGAATAACTTATTTCTCCCCTTATTCATCATCTTCTTTCTATGTCTTTTATCGACTTCTTTATACTCATCAAAACATACTTCTCAAGATATGGCAACATCATACTAAATCAGTAGATCAATTTCTTGACATCAATGACAAAATAATGATATTAAGATAGTAAATATCCTTAATCAGTTATATCCATAAACATCAACAACCTTCTCAATATCCTTTGAAATGCCAACAATCTCTCATTATCTGTTATAATGCCAAATGCCAACAATCTCCCCCTTTGGCATTGATGGCAAAACCAATTGATTTGACCTAACTAATTTGGATTCAGATTGCTATGAAATGCTCTCCCTATTATCAAATTTCTCCCCCATACATTAGTCTTCTCCCCCTTTAACAATAATGCCAAAAAGTGGAACAACTAAACCATAATTTCTTTCGCTGAGAAGTGAATTCCTTACTTATATGTGTCAACTTAGTCTCGGTCAGAGCATTTTGTCTTCAATTCCTGTTCCCTGTTTATTTTTTTCTGTACACCTTTAGAAAACCTCCTAAAGTGTGTAAATCAGCATCAACTCCTGAAAGATATTTTGTAGAGTCATCAAATTGATGCTTTCACCAAACTTGGTCAGTGAGTGGAAGATAGGGGTAGGACTCCTAACTTTCTTCTGAGATACTCAAAAGTGTCCCTTGGCAGTGGCTTGGTGAAGATATCTGCTATTTGATCCTTTGTGCCAACATACTCCAACACCACTTTCTTCTCTTGAACTTCTTCTCTAAGATAATGATATTTGATAGAGATGTACTTTGTCTTAGAGTGCATAATAGGATTCTTTGAAATGTTAATGGCACTAGTATTGTCACAGAATATAGTTACTAGCTCGGTAACTTTCTCATTTATACCTTCCAATAGTTGTTTGATCCATGCTATGTTGGTACAATTCAATGTTGTAGCAATGTATTCAGCTTCTGCTGTTGACTGTGAAACACATCCTTGTTTCTTGCTAAGCCAACTCACTAGTCTTTCTCCTAAAAAGAAAGCTCCTCCACTTGTGCTTTTCCTATCATCAATGTTGCCTGCCCAATCAGCATCAGTATAAACTTTTAAATCAAAATCATTTCCTTTCTAATATACTAAGCCATAATCTTTAGTGCCTTTCAAGTATCTAAAAATTCTCTTGATTGCTATCATGTGTGTTTCCTTGGGATCTGCATAAAATCTTGCAACTATACCTATTGCATGTGCTATGCCTGGCCTACTGTGAACAACATATTGCAACTTTCCAATCATGGATTGGTAAAGTGTCTCATCAACAGATGCATATTCATCATTCTTTGATAATTTACAGTTGGTAGTCATAGGAGTACTTACTAGTTTTGAATCCTCCATTCCAAATTTCTTCAAGATTTCCTTTATGTACTTGGATTGGGTAATGAAAATCTCATTTTTCATTTGCAGTATCTGTAGACCTATAAAATACTTTATCTCACCGATTAGTGACATCTCAAATTCTTTGCTCATTTCATTTCCACAAAATATAATGTCATCAACAAATCTGGCTGAGATCAGTATTCCATTTTCATCATTCTTCATGTACATGTTACTGTTTTCACTTGTTCTTATTAAACCAATTTTGATCAAATAAGAGTGCAATCTGTCATACCATGCTCTAGGTGCTTGTTTCAAACCATATAAAGCTTTGTTCAATTTACATACCTGATCTTTATTCTTGTCTTCAACAAATCCTTCAGGTTGTTCAATAAAAACTTCTTCTTCTAATATACCATTCAGAAATGCAGATTTGACATCCATTTGATAATATCTTGAAATTCTTGTAAGCAGCATATGCCAACAATGTTCTTACTCCTTCATGTCTTGCCACAGGTGCAAAATTATCAATTCCTTCTTCCTGAGCATAACCTTTGTAAACTAGTCTTGCTTTATTTCTAATGGCCTCACCTTTTTCATTCAGCTTGTTTCTGAAAATCCACTTTGTACAGATTACATTTTTGTCCTTTGGTCTTGGGACCAGTGTCCATGTGTCATTCTTCTTGATTTTATCAATCTCTTATGTCATAGCATTTATCCAATCTTCACTGTTAAATACTTCTTCAACTATTCTCAGTTCAAATTCAGATATCAAACATATGTTTTGTCTCAGTTTATTCCTTGTCATCACTGGATCATCCTTATCTCCTATAATCTAACTTGATGCATGATGTCTTCTGACATATTTGGCTAATACAGGCTCAGTAGGCTCTGTATGATCTTCTTCATCACTCAGTAACTAAATATTCTCTTCATTTCCTTCAGCAGTCTTCTCGGTAAGACTTGTCGGTTGAACATAGACAAATTCATCATAATCTTCTAGTTCCTTGGAATTTCCTTCATCATTTCTTTCTGCAAATTCATCAATTTTCACATTTTCACTTTCTACTATTTTGTTAGATGATTTGATTAGACATTTAAATGCTTTGCTTCTAGAAGAATAACCAAGAAATGTTCCTTCTTCACTTTTCTAATCAAACTTGCCATTTCTATCATCTTTGTGTATATAGCATCTACTTCCAAATATTTTAAAATAACTTACATTAGGTTTCTTGTCATACCAAATTTCATATGGTGTCTTCAAAGTTCCTATCTTCAGTTGTACTCGGTTCAGTGTGTAAACTATTGTGCTTATTGCTTCTATCCAAAATGTTTGTGGCACTTTCTTTTCAATCATAAGGGTTCTGGCACAATCCATAATAGATCTGTTTCTTCTCTCAAAAATTTTATTTTGTTGTGGAGTTCTCAGTGTAGAGACTTGTCCTTTAATACCATGATCATTGCAGTATAGGTTAAACTCATCAGATGTGAACTCTCCTCCTCTATCTGATCTAAGACATTTCAGTTGTCTTCCTGTTTCATTTTCAACTCTTGCCTTATACCATTTAAACATTTGAAAAGCTTCTAATTTTTCTTTTAAAAATATTACTGACATCATCCTTGAGTAATCATCCACAAATAATATGAAATATTTATCACCATAATAACTTTGAACTTTCATAGGACCAAAAAGATCAGTATGCACAAGATCTAAAATTCCCTTAGAAGTGTAGGACTTACTTGTAAAGCTTGATCTTGTCATTTTACCCATCTAGCATCCTTGGCATATAGCATTCTTAGGTTTCTCAAGACTCGGTAGACCTCTTACTTGGTGCTTCTTTCTTATTTTGATCAGATTATCAAAATTTACATGACAAAACCTTTTATGCCATAACCAGGTATCATCTATCTTTGCATATACATACTTACTCCGAGTTGAGTCAAGGTGAAATGTGTTACCTTTTGTTTGTGTCTCGGTAGTAGCTAACTTTCCATTCATGTCATGAACTTTGATAATTCCATTATGAAATTCTATTTGGAAACCTGTGTTGTTTAGCTATGCTACACTCAACAAATTGTATTTCAAACCTTCAACCCAATAGACATCATTGCATTTTGCATTGTCAAGAAGTGTTATAGATCCTTTACCTTTTACTGGACATGGTGCATCATTACCAAATCTTACATAGCCTCCATTATAGTCTTCTAATATAACAAACTTGTGTTTATCACCTGTCATGTGATGTGAACATCCACTATCTATGATCCAAGAATCATTTTTACTTATATGAGATAGTAGGGATTTTTCTTCATACCTTTCTTCATCTGATCCATCTTTGATAGCCACATAAACAACTTCCTCTATATTAGTTTCATCTGATTTATCATCATTAGATTCCTCATCAGCTATTAGGCATGTCTTCTTATCTCTTCTTCTGAAATCTTGGTGTCCTCTGTAATGATTATCTTTCTGTCTGTCATCTTGGTAATCTCTCTTTTCACTAGATTCTTTGTCAGGACAATTTGAGGTCATATGTCCTATTTTATCACAATTGAAACATTTCCAAGGTAGCTTTTCCTTATACTTACCTTTTCCTCTTGGTAACATTCTGGCTAATAGTGCTTCAAACTCTTCTTGTTTCCTGATTTCCTCATACAGGTTGTGTACTTTTTCCATGTTCTTGCGAAATCTCTCACTTGCTCCACTGTGATCTCCTTCAGTATATTTACTCATTCTATCATTGTAATCATCAGATTCATCAAGATGAAAAGAAATGAATGCAGATTCAACTTTATTTTTTGATGACCCACTGTTATCAAAATTACTTAACTCAAAAGCATGTAGCTTACCAATAGTAGCATTTAAAGAAACTGGCATATTAGGTAAAGACCTCAATTCATTGATTGCAAAGACTTGGATTGCATAAGCTGGTAGAAGGGTTCTTAACAACTTACTTGTTATATCCTTTTCTTCAATAGTTCCACCTGCTCCTTTGATTTGATTGACAATCTCTTTTAGCCTTGTACTGTATTGGGTTATGTTCTCACCTTCATTCTTCCTCATAGATTCAAGTTGTCCTCTTAGACTATCCACTTTTGCTCTTTGAACATGTTCATCTCCACCATACATAGATATGAGCTTATCCCACATTGTCTTTGCATCATTGCAGCCTTCTAGATCATTAAACTCTGAGTCGGTCAATACAGATGTCATTTCAATCATTGCTTGGATATGTTCTTGCTTTGCCTTTATCTCTTCCATTGTCAATGGATAGGTGCTCGGTGTAATGAAATCATTCTCCAGATAATATACAACATATTCTCCAACTCTTGATAGGTCTAGCTTCATCCTTTTCTACCATGTAGAGAAACTAGACTTGTTTAGCTTCGATGCATCCCTCTTATACATCTTTCGTTCTTTGCCTCAAGTACCTTTAAACCTTTTTTTTTTCTTCCAGAGTCCAAAGCTCTGATACCAATTGATAGTTCTGATACTAAATGTTTATTACAGATGCCAAGCTAATAAGATAAGAGGGGGGGTGAATCACACAAACTTAATCTTCCATAAAAACATCAGATTCAACCTCGGTAACATATACTTTAGTAATATAACTAAAACTACTAAACATGCAAACTCAAAAGCATATAAACATCATAACACTCATAACACCAGATTTAACGTGGAAACCCAAATAGGGAAAAACCACTGTGGGATTTTAGACCCACTAAGAAATATACTCTTCTAGAGTATTCTCAGTTAAAAGCAAATCCTATTAAAGATTACAAAACACATTGCTAGATGTGACCCGGTTAAGGGATTTCCGTCAGATCTGTTAGGACCTTCACCTTGTTAGAAGTGACCTTGTCAAAGGATTTCAAATAGTCAATTAGAATGTCACCTTGCTAAAGGATTTACAAATAAGACTGTTAAGTCCACTCGGTTAAGAGATTTTCTGTCACTTTACAAAATAACAGTAATAAAAATCTATCTGCAACTTCACATCTAAAATGCTAAAGCAGATTCTTATTTTCTCAATACAATATAGACATAGAATTAATCTTGTCCATCTGTTGGGCTCTATACTCTATTATTCAAAATAGATCTTCAAGCTTCTGTGCTCGGTAATCACTATGTAGCATCTTTGTGCATACACTTGCCCGCATGCATTGTTTATCAACAGTTCCTTATCTATGAACAATCTGCTAACCGCTTAATCTCCTTGATCATATTTCCCATCATCAATCATAGCCATCAGATCTTTAATATTGACTAGGTTCAATGTATCCTTCAATCTAAAAAATGTTTTACCCTGCCTTGGAACTTGCATACATTTCTTGGAACTTGTGCTAGGGTATTACGGTTCAATCTGAGCTATAGATCTTCATGTCGATTTTCCTTTGCCATAGATTCTTTAACAAACTTGATTCACGACATACCAATCATTTAATCATAGCCAGCTCATCAGCTTCCTTCATTAAATAATTCTTTTATTCATTCAATGCATTCTATTATTGCTCGGTTGCAACTCGGTGAATACTAAACTTCACTCGGCAGACATTCCACCTTCATTAACCAATAGCAATAACCTTAGGGTTTACTGACTAGGTTCTTTGCTCGGTAACATAGTATAGTATTAACCTTACAAATAACAACATATGTAGGATATCAAAACAATCTAAAACATCATGAGCTCATCATTGTCTAACTCGGTAATAGTTGCCTATTGAATAACTTATTTCTCCCCTTATTCATCATATTCTTTCTGTGTCTTTTACCGACATCTTTATACTCATCAAAACATACTTCTCAAGATATGGCAACATCATACTGAATCAGTAAATCAATTTCTTGACATCAATGACAAAATAATGATATTAAGACAATAAATATCCTTAATCAGTTATATCCATAAACATCAACAACCTTCTCAATATCCTTTGAAATGCCAACAATCTCTCATTGTCTATTATAATGCCAAATGCCAACATTTTGTTGGTGCAAATATATAATATTGATTTGGATGATCAGTTTGATGGATATACATGTTTGTGTAGTCTGTGAATATGTATGTGTGAAGTGCTAAGAGCATCAGAATGCAGATTTGGTGCTCTAGTAGATGACTATGCTGCAGAACAGGGCATAAAGTCAAAGTAGCATAAGACAGTTAAATTGTGCATAACGGGAACTAATTTTTGGCATTTGCAGATGCTATATTCTACTTCAAAAATTGTAATTTCTCATTTATCTCATTTTTAGGATACTGAGTCGTCCAGGGTTGTTTCCCTCTTATGTAATTGAGTAGTGAGCTCTAGGTAGTGTCCTTAAATCCAAGTGGATTCTCCTTATGTAATATAATCATACTTTTGGCCATAGTATAATAATATTGTGGGTTCAAATCTCACTGTGGTTTTTCCCTTTTCGATTTTCCATGTAAAAATTCTAGTGTTATAGTTTTGTGTTTGATTTCTTTCAGTCTCTACACTTTACTTTCTTTCTTATGCATTTGATGGTTTAATAATCAGTTTAATAAGTTTGTAAATTGAAAAAAATTGATTCACCCCCCTCTCAGTGTTCATTGATTTGAACATGAACTCCTTAGTTTTAAGAAATATAAGGATTATCTTGCAAGACATAAGACGTATCATCCATCTAAGGGTGATTCTTCCTCAAACACTCCTTGTTATTCATATCATCAAACTCATGACCATCATCCTAATGACTGTCTAGATTTTCAAAAGAGTATGTAAGAATTCTAGTCAATAATGAAACTATTAAAATCATAGATGAAAATCCTTCCTCTTCTGGCAACCCTTGTCCTAAATCGCAAGAGACAACACCTAATCCTCTTGATTATCAAGAGAAATTAGATGCTAGAAGCTTTTAGAGATTTAAGTATGATAACTGTGTCATCTTTCCTTTTATTAAAATCATAACAAATCTAAGCATAAGAAAGGTGATGAACACTGTCTTTTCATCATAGTTATTGTCATTCTCTTGGAAAGTGTAAAGAATTTAAAACATTTGTTCAAGAACAATATGATAGAGCTTGCATATCTCATACAACTAATCTTGCTCTCTTTCTTGGTGAGAAAGTATTCCCTTAGCACTCTAGTCACCCTTCATGTCACTCCTTACCCTATGACACAAGTAGTTAACTTGATTGGGGGCTCTTTGTCATAAGAGGGGATGTTATTTCATTTACAAACACTTTGGGGCAGTAACATAATTCATTCTTATCTATATCTTATCCTATCTTTTTTATCTATTTTATGTTTTTATTATTCCCTTTAGAGGCTCAATTTTTCATACTTTGATATTCTTTCTTGCGTGGAATGGTATGTATCTAATGACTAATCTCTCCTTAGGGGAATATGTGATCCTTCTTCTAACTCCCTCCCTTTCTCTTTGAATATTATCTCTTCTTTAGAGTTGCATTTTACATATACTAAATGTCTTTTCTCACATTGAATATTCCTTCATGTGAGTATATTATACATTTTCTTAAGTCTAATCTTTCCTTAGAGGTTGTGTAATTCTTCTCATTTTCCCTATGCTTGGTGGGCATTGATCTTTCTTATTCTTTATAAGGATCCACTTTTCCAATGTTAAATGGTGTTTTCTTATGATTTGATCTCATTCCTCATGTGAAGTTGTTTTCTCAAAGTTTCTCTCTTATACAAGAGGTTTACGTCCTCAGCTACAACCTCTTTTTCACTGGATATGTATATCTATTATAAACTTACCCCTCACATTGGGTCAAAAGTGTGTCATCCTTCATCAACAATTCCTTTCACCTAGCAATAGAAGGAAGGTAGGCATTCTTGATTCCCTTCCTTTCTCCTGGTAGAAAATGATATGTTTTTTCAAGAACTCCTCTTGGAGGTAGATGTCTTATTAGCAAAGATCTCTTCTCCTCCAAGGATTCTCTTTACACTTGTTGAAATATATCTCTTTTTCAACTCCCTCTTTAACTTGGACTTATGAACATCGTTGTCTAAAGGATATATCCTCGATGTGGAAGGTGGGTATCCTTGTTTCTATCTTCCTTAAGACATCAACATAGGTCTATCTTGACATATTAAGGGGGGGAGGGCATAGATATCACCCTCTTTGTACAATATCGTATTATAATTTTCCATGTCTTTAACAGTGTGTTCATTATCAAAACTAAAAAAATGAACTCTTATACAAGATGCTTCATGCTCGAAACTAGATGCAACATTCATATATGTCTTATATAGGGTGCACATTCCCAAAACCAAAGCAAACAAACTCTTACATGGGATGTCCTTGAAACCAGACATAAATTTGTCTTAAATGGGTTTACACATTATTGGAGATAGAGTAAACAAATTTTAATATGAGATGTTCCCAAAACTAGACTTTCCCCTTGGAATTTGCATTTTTACCATATGTCTTAAACTATTTGAAGCATGCTCAAAAGTGGAGAAAACAAACTTTGTTACAGGATGCTATACACATGAAACAAGATATCACTTGTACACATGCACAAGGATGAGTGGAACTAGAAAAAAATAGCAAAAATATTTGTACTCTCCTTCCCAAGATGGATCGCCTATAAAAAAAATCTAGAATGTGTATCCATGTATTCCCTTATTCTTCTCATGGATGACCTAGAAAAAAACACATCTAGATGTGTATCCATGATTCTTCCTTTCTTCTCATGAGATCATAGCTTTGTTTTCTATAGTTCATGGATGATGCATGCTCAAGCTCTTTTATGTGATCACTTGTGCTCTTGATATGGCGTCTTTTAAGAATTATATTAATGGTTGAGATATTTTTACATCGAGTTCTCTTCGGCTAGTTGACTTGAACTCTTGTTTTTGGTTTTTAGCCTTTTGTGTGTGTGTCTTTTTCCTTTTATTTTTGTTTGACTTTGTCTTCTTTTATGTGCTCTTGCATGCACTTGAGTGAGTTAAGATCCTAAGATTGGGGGCTTGGTTCCTTAAATTACTGATGTCTTATACTCCTTGTGCTCCTCATTCCTCCTCTCTTTCATATATTTTGTCTATATCAGCACAAGTATTTGCATAGGTTGATACTCCTATTAAATAGATGGCTAAATTTCACATTGTAAATTGTCACGAGTCCAATTTATACCTCATATTTGTGCCTCTACTTTAGCATGGATCTTCCTCATATCTTATTCGGGTTCATTTAGTGCCTTAACTATGCCATATACACCTACCAACTAATTTCCTAGAGTATTATCCTTCTCTTGAGGCTTAATAATGGTCTATTATTAAGGAGGACTAAGGTGCTAGCACCTTTGGCCTAGGGCAAGAGTGCCTAGTGCCCTGGTCTCCCTTGGTCAGACGTTATTTTAAAACATGAGATGGGTCATATCTCTCCATTGGGAAATGAAATTGGTGGCTCAATAGGACCATTAGAGGTCAACCTAATTGGTAAATTGACCTAGGATCTCATATATAAATACATCAATCAATTCATTTCACTCTAAGTCTCCATCTTCAAGCAATTGAACATTTGTGCATCTATGAAGCATTTATTATCAAGCATTTTGAGAGATCTTCAAAGTTGTATATTCTTCATTCAACCATTATGGAGTAAAATTACATCATTCATATGAAATATTGTGTGTCTAATAAGGTTTTTGTCATGTTCATACCATTTACTACAACATATGTGATTACGTTCAAGAAGCAAATCATCATTATCAGCAATTCCAGATCTTGGGTATACCTTTCCATTATTTATTTCAGTATTTGTAATATTTCATTCAAGGTTAATTCATAAATTGGAGTTTGACTTAGGAAAAACGCTATACCCAACCATTTCCCCTCTCTTTCTATATGTAGGAAATAATTGAGAAGTTGCAATTCTCAGGATTGGCATTATTCACAAAGAAGAATAGGTTCCCTCTTGGATGGCAAAAAGTGTGGAGGACCAGAGTGATGGGCATTCTGGTCTAGATAAATTATGAGATCCTTTTGGGAATAGATCTAAATGCACTTATATTACTCATATCTAGGTTTTTGGCTCGATCTGACAACTATAGCTCACTAGTTGTGCATAATTACTTCAATTTCAACACATTTACCTTAATTTTAGTATTTTCACAATTCAACATTAAAGAGGGTATCAATTTCCAATTGTGGTGAATCCAATAGAATTGTCAGCCCTATCCTTTTTGATTTGTGTGTAGATCTATTTGCTTGACACCTCTTTAATCTAGAGGTTCCTAAGCCTAAAATTAGTCATTTCTACTACATCTATTGGTGAAAACCCTAAATTTTCACCATTACACAAAGCATACACCATTAAGAAGAGAAAGGATATTATAAAAATGTGCTATTATCCAACAACTAACAATTTGTGTTATTCTTGGTGTAAATAGACATGCCACGAATTCAATTTTCCAAAAAGTTGTATTATGTTGGTTAATTTATGTATATGCCATGAATTATATTTGGAAACAAGTTTTTTTATGCTAGATGATCTATGTATTGCAACCAAATGATTACAATAGAAATACATGTTATACAACAAGATCAATTCCTTAGCGAACATAAACAACAACAACGATCAAACTAGCAAGCCTCAATACACTAGATGACCAATGCCTTAGGGAGCCTAAACATATTCAATAAAGGATCAAGATAGAAAGTTGTGTTATTCTATCTTATTAGGATGAGTCATATGGACTCTTCTAGCTAGAAGTTTGTGTTATGTTGGGTGATCCATAAACAGTCAATGTCTAAAAGAGTACAAGTGAGGATCAAGCTAGTAATCCATAGTGCATTAGATTTTGTATAATTTCATATACCAAAAAGCTTGCTAGAGATAGATTGATAACCATACCTCAAAGTGCATTATGCAACATGACACTACCACTCAGGGGGTATATCAATAAACACAATAAGAAACAAGGAAGCCTCTATATCTCCCTTATGATGTCAACATACTTCTATGTTTATATTGAAAGATAAGACAGAGATTCACTTCAAGGATACACACCTTCAACACCAAGGAGATACCTTCCAAACAAATACATGTATCCAAGATAAGAAGACATCCTTTTAAATGATACACACCTCTAAGACAAAAATAGATTGTTTTAAAGGGTACATCTCACAACAAGGGTAAAGGGATCATTGTCAAAAAGACATACTGACCAAAAATGTAAGGAGAGGGGAGTACCCTTGTCTAAGGATATATACCTTCAAAAATAAATGAGATCCTTAAACAAGAATACATTTCCAAGTCTAAGGAGGAAAGAAGATCCTTACCCAGAATAATCACCTACCTCAAAGAATGAAGAATGGATTCTTGATGAAGCATCCACACAATACATTCAAAGGAGAGATCATCATAAGAGATATACACTTTCAACTAAGGAAGAGACCCTAACAAAGGATTCACACTTGTAAGTAAGGAGGAGATCCTAATAAATGGAATACAAATTCTATGTGAGGAAGGAAATATTTATAAAAGACACATCTCCAATAAACGAGGAAACATTTTTTCTTCTATACATGTTTCTAAACTACTTATGCCCCCAATGTGTAAGAAATAATAATTAGACCATAGGATATTATATGTTAGGATAACTGGTGTACAACTTAGAGGGGACGGGGGTGTGAATTAGTTGTCAACGGATTATGAAACTTTGAGCACACAAAACCTTCTACCAGAATGCATAAACCAAATATCAGAATAGGTGATATGACAATTAAGCACAAACATAAATCATAGAATAATTACCATCCATCCTCAACATATAACATCAATACTTGTACCTGGAAAACCCGATAAAGGGAAAAACCATGGTGGGAAGCCTACCCACAATCAGATAATACTTCTGGAGTATGTGATTAAAATAAGAGGGGCTTGCACATGTAGGAAGGCCAATAGCCTAGAGCACACTGCTCATCACAAAGGATCCTCATTGACTACAAAAGAAATCTAGACTACAATCTGAAAAGATGAATGAACTACAAGAATAGAATCTCCCATGCCTGAGTATAGATCTAGTTAAGCTCAATATCAAAGGTCTAAATCCTCTTACACAAACCCAATTTGATCACCTACAATTGACCAAAACCTCTGTATATGATTACAACTTTATTCGCATGCAAATAATCCCATAACCATAATCCCATGATCTACAAAGAGATCTTACATCATATATATACCAACCCAGGATCTAAACAATTAGGTCGATCACCTAAAAGATAATATAATAAATTTTTTACATAATCCCACAATCCAATGATAAACCAAGTTGGCCTAACACCAAAACAACATAAACCAATCAATAAATCCAACTGGTAACACATCAGGAGCATCCACCAACATGTTACATAAATTGATCCATAACCTAGCTGAATAGAACCGGACCTAAAATATGTCGCCATAAGCCAGATGCAACACCACCAGCCAACTAGAACATGAACATGATAACCATCAGCATCATGATAACCTTCTATAAGCCACACTTGTTGGCATTTGATGAACCGATATGTTGGCATATGATGATATGATGATAATGTATGTTGTCATTGATGTCAATAAGTACATGTGAACTGGTATGAATATTGGAAGAAGTTGTTCAAGTTGGAGAACCGGTATGAAGAGATGTAGTAAACCGATGTCAGGGTTTCACTAAGTGTGATTACCGATTGGTAATCTCAGCTCTAGGGTTTCTGTTTTGGCAATCTAGCTTATGCGATGCAACCGGTTACATTGTGTGATGAGTTAGCAAAGAGATAAGAATGAGATCGAGATGCCATGTCATTTTTGTGCATGTAAATAATTTCCTCGAGGATCTTGCATATGAAGATCGATTGCATTAAATGTCTACCTTGGGAATGAACATTCTTCTTAGCAGTATGTGAAGAGAGCGTGATGGGTTACCGATTTCCATATGCAGTGGAGAATGGATGATGTAGAATGACTTGTGATCTATTTGAGATTGTTTCATTCTATGCAAAGTGTTTAGTATGGTCAGGATTGGACCGCCTATAATTGTAAACCTAAATGTTTAGGGTTTAGTGTTTATGCTACTAACCTAATTGTTGTCTATAAGTTCGATGATGTTTGGTATTGTTTGTGTTTGCAAATTTTGTGTTTGTATCTGAGTGATGAGATACTTGCCAGACCAGTAAGTGGAAAACTGCAGAGTGTGATTGCAGAGTAGAGGTGAGTTAAAAACTACAAATTGTGATTGTAGTGTAGAGGAACTGAAAATGATCTGCCTTAGCATGTAGTGTTGTTATCATATCAGAGCTTTACTTGTTGTCTTCTAACCATTTCAATAGTTAGAAAATCCCTTTACCAGGTAGCTTTAATAGGCTTGTTGTAAATCATCTAACCAGGTGACTCAAGTTCATTGAGTTCTTCAAATCCTCTAGCAAGGTAACCTTTAACAAGGTATATAGCCATCCCTTAACCAAGTGATATTTAATAGGATCAATTCCTAATAGAACCTTATTATAAATTCTTTAACCAGACTAGTCTCTTAAGAGAGTGAGCTTCAAAAGAGTTCAAAACAAGCTTGTGGGTATTCATCCCCACTGTGGTTTTTCCCATTTGAGTTTCCACATGAAAAATATGTGTGTTATGAGTTGTGCATTTTTCATGTGATGACTGAGTATTCTTTGTTTAGGTGATTATGCATGCAGAGCTAATGGTTATGATATTACTTATACAATACATGCATATGTATGTTGGTGAAGTTGTTATCAAGTGTTGAATAATATTTGAAGTATTTAGTTTTACTAGTTTAGATATCTGAAGTCCTACCATGTTTAACTAGTACTGCCATGGTTAAGTTCAGTGATGAAGACAACCGGTCAGAATTGTTTCAACTTGATAAGTTGTTGAGAAGTTTTTGTCTATACTGATTCACCCCCCTCTCAGTACCAGTTAGGGTATTTATTGTTCATCATTATTCATCAATTGGTACCAGAGAAACTCTAGGTCCTCGGTGATATAAACTTAACCACTTGAGGTAAAAGATATTGCTTTAATGATGAAGAGGGAAGGTCCTAAGTTCAATAGAGATAACTTCAAAATATGGAAGGAAAGAATGAAGATTTATATCAAGAGTTTGGGTGCTCAAAACTGGATCTATGTTGAGAATGCCTATGTAATCCCCTCTGGCAGTCTAATCGATGATCAGAAAAGAGAGACTCAAGAAAATGGTCAAGTCATGGAAGCCCTTATTAGCAGTTTGTTCGATATTGAGTTCATTGATTTACAAGATAAGGACACTCCTAAGGATGTATGGGACACACTGGAAACCATTTATGGTGGTGATGAGCATGTTAAGAAAGCTAAGGAAGAAAGCCTTAGAGGAAAATTTGAAGACATGAGGATGGTTGAAGGAGATCATTCAATAATATGGCATAAGGATCAAGATTGTGGTTGGAGATATCAAGAGCACTGGTGGAACAATTGATGATGCCACTATTGTTAGTAAAGTTTTGAGATCATTATTCCTGGTCTATGCAATTAGAGTTGCAGATATTCAAGAGTTAAGATCTATCGACAAGACAAAGGTACCTCTAAACTCTATCATTGCAAACTTGACTGCATATGAGTTGAATAGTTATGATGGCACTGTTCAGAAGACTGAGTCAGCTTTTAGAGCATCTGTTGCACCAACCAGAAAAGGAAAAGAAGTAAGCACCATCTATGAATCTAGGCCAAATAGAGACATGGATGATGAGGAGATTATGATGGAGTTTGAAGCTCTTCTTGCCAACAGACTTCCAAAAGGCACTGAAAAATACAAAGGTAAGCTTCCTTTAAAATTGTTTTCCTGCAATAAGATAGGACATATAGTTGTTAACTATCCTAACAATGATAATAAGGATAAATCGGAAAAGTTTAGAAAGTATAAAGGAGGAGGTAGGAGAAACTGTCTTGTTGCAGTGGATGAAGGTGCTACTGATGAAGAATTTGAGGATGAAGAAATGAGGATATAGTGTTTGTAGCTATAAAGGAATAAGTGTCTGACAAGAAAGCCCTTGTCTCTCGCATTGACAACTCAAATGAGTGGATCATTGATAGTGGGTGTTCTCACCACATGACTGGTGACTGGAGAAATTTTCTGTCTCTGAAAGAATATGATGGAGGTGTTGTCTAGTTTGGCAACGATGCACCATGTTTGGTGAAAGGTAAAGGATCCATCTCATTGAATGGAAAAAGTAGTGTGGATGATGTCTATTGGGTAGAAGGTCTTAAGCACAACCTTTTGAGTGTTGCTCAGCTAAATGACAAAGGACTCATTCTAGAGTTCAAAGGTGGAGTCTGTAGTATAATTGGAAAGAGTGGTGAACATATTGCCACCGGTAAGAAGACTAGAGGTAACTTGTTTCAGTTAAATGCCAAGATTATTTAGTGTCTAATGGAGAAGTTTTATGATAGTTGGATATGGCATAGGAGACTTTTTCATATGAATTTTGATAATATTGTAAAGGCGAGTAAGATCAAGGTGGTAAGAGGATTGTCTTTGCTGAACAAACCTAAGAATTATTTGTGCAGAGAATGTCAACTTGGGAAGATGTCTCCCTCAACTTTCAAAGGTAAGTATTTTTCAACAAAGAACTTACTTGATCTTGTGCACACTGATCTATGTGGCCCAATGAAAACTAGAAGTATTCAGGGAGATAGGTATTTCATGATTCTTACTGATGACTGCTCAAGAATGATGTGGGTCACATTCTTGAAAGACAAGTCTGAGGCATTTGGAAAGTTCAAAGCCTTTAGAGAATTAGTAGAGAAGGAAAGTGGTCAAAGAATAAAGTGTCTCAGAATTGATCAAGGAGGTGAATTCGCTTCTGATGAATTCAACAAGTACTATGAAGAAAATGACATCAAGAGGCAGTTGTCTGCCCCAAGGAAACCACAATAGAATGGCATAGTAGAAAGTAATAATAGGACTATAGTTGAAGCGGCCAAAACAATGCTAATCCAAGGAAAGGTTGCTCATAGTTTTTGGAGAGAAGCGGTGAGCACTATAGTCTATACCTCATCAAGAAAGGTATAGATAAAACCCCTTACAAGTACTGGACTAGGAAGAATCCCACCATGAGTTATTTTAAAGTCTTTGGCAGTAAGTGTTACATGAAGAGAGGTGAGAATCTGAGCAAGTTCAATGCTAAATGTGATGAAAGAATATTTTTGGGATATTCCACTAAGAGAAAAGCTCTCAAATGCTACAATAATAGAACTCAGAGAATTGTTGAGAGAATCAACATCAGGGTTGATGAATCCCTTGAGAAACCTAAGGAAACCTATAGCAAGCAAGTGGAAGATGAACCGGGTGTAGCTTTTTGGGAACCGGTTAAGAAAGAAACAAGCAAAGATCTTTGTACTGGTAGAAGCTGCAGTATGTGAAGAAGAAGATGGAGAAGAAGAAGAAGAGGAAAAGAAAGCAGAACCAGTTAGAATCATTCTTATATATGTGAAACTACATCATGGTCTGAAGCAGATCATAGGAGATAAAGATGCAGGGATAATCACAAGAAGAAAGGTGAAAGAAAACTCTTGCATGATTTCTGAATTTGAGCCTAAGACCACTAGAGAGGCACTTATAGATGAAGACTGGATTAAGGCAATGGAAGAGGAGCTCGACTAGATAGAAAAGAATGCAACATGGTCTTTGGTACATAGACCAGAACACAAGAATGTCATAGGTACCAAATGGGTCTTTAGAAATAAGCTGAATGAAGAAGGCACGGTTCTAAGGAACAAGGTAAGACTTGTATGCAAGGGATATGCTCAAGAAGAGGGCGAAGACTATGTAGAAACTTTTGCCCCAGTGGCTAGACTGGAAGGTCTTCGAATGCTACTTGCATTTGCAACATTTAAAGGATTCAAGGTATATCAGATCGATGTGAAGTCTATGTTCTTGAATGGAATCCTAGAAGAGGAAGTGTATATTAAGCAACCAGATGGGTTTTCCTTATCAGAAGATAGTGACATGGTGTGTAGATTACACAAGGCCCTATATGGATTGAAGAAAGCACCAAAGGTATGGTATGAATAGTTACACTCTCATCTTGTAAAGATAGGATTTTAGAGAACAAGTGAGGACAACAACATTTACGTGAAATCTGAAGGAGATCCGATTTTGATCTGTGGAGTATTTGTAGATGACATAATCTTTGGAGGAGATTATGAAATGAGTCATGCATTTGCAGATGAAATGAAGAAAGAGTTTGAGATGTCTTTGATTGGAGAAATAAAATTCTTCATTGGTCTACAGATTCAGCAGATGAAAAAGGGTATCTTTATTACCCAATCCAAGTATGTCAAAGATGTATTGAAGACCTTTAGGATGGAGGAGAGCAAACTAGTTGGAACACTGATGGTGACCAGATGCAAACTAGCTAAGGAAGATGATTCAGCATTTGTGAATGAGAAGGAGTATTGGTCAATGATTGGTAAGCTGCACTATATGGTACACAATAGATTGGATATTGCTCATGCAGTGGGCATTGTAGCTCATTTTCAGAAGAGTCCGAGAGAATCCCACTTGGTAGTAGCCAAGAGGATTCTTAGATACTTGAAAGAGATAATTGATTATGGATTGTGGCATCCATACAATAGTGACTTTAATCTCAAAGTATTTACCGATGCAGATTGGGCAAGTAATGTCGATGACCGAAAGAGCACAACTGGTGGAGTGTTCTTTCTTGGTGGAAGACTAGTCTCCTACTCGAGTAAGAAGAAAAGATGTACTTCCCAATCTACAGCTGAAGTGGAGTATGTGGTAGCATTTATGAACTACACTCAATCAATATGGATGAAGCATGTATTGGATGGTTTCAAAGTACCTATATCTGAACCGGTGAGTATATTTTGTGACAACACAAGTGCAATAAGTATTTCCAAGAATCCAGTATTGCATGCTAGAACTAAACACATTGAGATCAAGTATCATTTCCTTGAGAGAGAGGGCTCAAAACAAAGGGGTTGTATTAGAACATGTTTCCAATAAGGAGTAGCTAGCAAACATATTCACTAAGCCCTTACCGAAGACTACATTTACCTATTTGAGAGGTGAATTAGGGGTTCGGCCCCTTCATGAAGTATACTAAAGCTTTGTGCTCCACATCAGTCAGGTATTACAGTGACAAACCTTTTAGGGTTGATGTATTGTAGGATGCTACTCCATAGGGGGAGCAACATAGTGGAGCTTGGAAGCTTGTGCCTCCACTTTGGCATTGTTGTCAAAGGGGGAGAAGATATCTGATGTATGGGGGAGAAGATATCTGATATATGGGGAGAATATATATGATGTATGGGGAGAAGATATCTATTGATGAAGATATATGTTATAATTGCACTGGTCTATGTTGTTTATAGTTGCAATGCTACATTGAGTATTTCCATCGATGCCAAAGGGGGAGATTATTGGCATTTGATGAACCAGTATGTTGGGATATGATGATATGATGATAATGTATGGTTTCATTGATTTCAATAAGTATAGGTAAACAAGTATGAATATTAGAAGAAGTTGTTCAAGTTGGAGAACCGATATGAAGAGATGTAGTGAACCGATGTCAAGGTTTCACTAAGTGTGATTACCGGTTGGTAATCTTAGCTCTACGATTTTTGGTTTGGCAATATAGCTTATGTGATGCAACCGGTGACATTATGTGATGAGTTAGCTAAGAGATAAGGATGAGATCAAGATGCCACATCAATTGTGTGCACGTGAAGGATTTCCTTGAGGATCTTGCATGTGAAGATCAATTGCATTAAATGTCTACCTCGGGAATGAACATTCTTCTTAGCGGTATGTGAAGAGAGTGTAATGGGATACTGATTTCCATATCCAATGGAAAATGGATGATGTAGAATGACTCATGATCTATTTGAGATTGCTTCATTCTATGCAAAGTTTTTTGTATGGTCAGGATTGGACCGCCTGTAATTGTAAACCTAAATGTTTAGGGTTTAGGGTTTATGCTACCAACCTAATTGTTGTCTATAAAGTTGATGATATTTGGTATTGTTTGTGTTGGAAAATTTTGTGTTTGTATCCAAGTGATGAGATAGTTGCCAGACCAGTAAGTGGAAAAATGTAGAGTGTGATTGCAAAGTAGAGGTGAGTGAAAAACTGTAGAGTGTGATTGCAGTGTAGAGGAATTGAAAAGAATCTTCCTTAGCATGTAGTGTTGTTATCAAATCAAAGCTTTATCTATTGTCTTCTAACCATTTCAACAGTTGGAAAATCCCTTTATCGAGTAGCTTTAATAGTCCTGTTGTAAATCATCTAACCAGGTGACTCAAGTTCATTGAGTTCTTCAAATCCTCTAGCAAGGTAACCTTTAACAAGGTTTTAACCTTTAACGGGGTATATGGCCATCCCTTAACCGGGTGATCTTTAAGAAGATCAGTTCCTAACAGAACCTTATTGTAAAGTATTTAACTAGACTAGGCTCCTAACAGAGCGAGCTTCAAAAGAGTTCAAAACAAGCTTGTGGGTATTCATCCCCACCATGTTTTTTCCCATTTGGGTTTCCACTGTAAAAATCTGTGTGTTATGAGTTGTACATTTTTCATGTGATGACTGAGTATTCTTTGTTTAGGTGATTATGCATGCAGAGCTAATGGTTATGATATTACTGATACAATACATGCATATGTATGTTGGTGAATTTGTTATCAAGTGTTGAATAATATTTGAAGTATTTAGTTTTACTGGTTTAGATGTCTGAAGTCTTACTGTGTTTAACCGATACTACCATGGTTAAGTTAAGTGATGAAGACAACCTATTAGAATTGTTTTAACTTGATAAGTTGTTGAGAAATTTTTGTTTGTAGTGATTCACCCCCCCTCTCAGTACCAGTTAGAGTATTTATTGTTCATCATTATTCATCAACACCAACACCACTTATTGGATTCATCAAAATATCTTCCAAAATGCATTGTCGGTAAAACCCTTACCTATAACCAAAGGATTAGCAGAACAAAAGATAAATTTTGGATCATCAAGTCCCAAACCAATTGAATAGGATATGCATCAGGAACAGATGAATAACTAGTCCAAACAAATTCCACAAACTGAAGCATACTGGAGATGATCTTTGGATCAATATCATAAACTAACCACTCTACTGGAATCAGGTAGATAACCAAAACAGGTAGTGTTGACATCAATGACAAACATCAATGAAATACATAATCAATTCCTCCAAAATGTCAACAATCTCCCCCTTTGGTATTGATGCCAACACTAGATGTAAAAAGCATCCAAGTGCAAAGAAATGCCAAACAAGTATCCCCCAAAGGAAGACAACCGACAATCTCCCAAAAATGATATAACAATAAAGTTTTGAACTGATAGACCAAACTCCCCTTGAGAAAGATATCTTTGTTAAGCTCTGATCTCTCCCCTTTGACTGTTTGACTAATATTTCTATTAAGCTCTGTTTTTCACATGTATATCTCTCCCCCTTTGACATTAATGCTAGAAATCTGACATAAACATCAAAGAAAGATTAAAGAACCTCTAAACCATGCAACTGACTACTCCCCCCAAGTAGTAGAACCAACCCATCAATCCAGAATGAATAATAGCTCTGAGAATGCATACCAGACTAATGCCAATCCGCATCACTCAAGTCTCTACTAGAGGGGCAAAAACCCCCAATCTGCCTCTGATGTACTCAAATGATTCCTTAGGAAAAGGTTTAGTGAAGATATATGCAATCTACTCTTTAGAATTCACATAAACCAATCTGAATTCATTTGCTTCCACCTACTCATTTAGAAAATTATACTTGATAGAAATGTGCTTAGTCTTAGAATGAAATATTAGATTCTTTGATGTGTCAATAGCAGCAAAGTTATCATAGTGAATAACTACCAATTCATTACAATCTACTCTTATATCCTTCAATATTTTCTTCATCCATAGAACTTTTGTTCAATTAGTAGCACCAACAACATACTCAGCTTCAATGATAGATAAAGAAGTACATGAATATTTCTTGTTGATCCATGAAACAAGTTTCTTTCCAAGAAAGAAAGCTCCACCGGATGTGCTCTTCCGATCATCAACATCTCCAGCCCAATCTGCATTTGTATATGCACGTAGTGTGAGGTTATCATCTTTAGGATACCACAAACCATACTCAATTATTCCTTGCAAATATCTGAAAGTCTTTTTCACAACAATCTCATGATTCTCTCTAGGATCACTCTGACATCTTGATACAATACAAATTGTACTCATCATATCCGATTTATTCTCAAACAAAATATAACAAGCCTCCAATCATAGATTTATACCTTGTAGGATTTACTAGAGTTGATATATCTTTCTTTGTCAATTTCTCATTTGTAACCATAGGAGTATCAATCAGTTTAGAATTTTCCATACAAAATTTCTTCAACAACTCTCTAACATAGTTAGTTTGAGAAATGAAAATACCTTTGTCAATCTGAATAATTTGCAAACCTAAGAAAAATCTCATCTCCCCAATCATAGACATTTCAAATTCATTCTTCATATTATTAGAGAATTCCATACATAACTTATCCTTACCTCCAAAACTAATATCATCAACAAAGACCTCAATAATCAATATGTCATCATTAGTGATCTTATAATACAAGTTACTATCAGCATTACCTTTGGTGAAACCAAGATTCAAAATATATTTGCTCAATCTACCATACCAAGCTCCAAGGGCTTGCTTCAATCCATATACATATTTCCTTAACCTGCAAACCATGTTTTTGTCATCTAAAAGTGAAAATCCATTAGGATGCTCAGTATAAACTTCCTCTTCAAGATCTCCATTAAAAAATGCACACTTAGCATCCATCTAATAAACCTTGTATTTCTTATGGGTTGCATAAGCAAGAAATAATCCCATAGCTTCAATCCTAGCTACTGGAGCAAAAGTCTCATCATAATCAATTCCTTCCTTCTGAGAATATCCTTTACATACTAATATAGCCTTGTTCCCCACAACTTATCCATATTCATTCAATTTGTTCCTAAAAACCCATTTAGTTCCAATAAGATTCTTATTTTTAAGCCAAGGAACTAAAGTCCATGTGTTATTATTTTCTATCTGATCTAATTCCTTTTCCATAGCTTTCATCTAACTTTCATCTTTACATGCTTCAATAACTGATGTTGGTTCAACTTGAGAAATTAAACATAGCTCTTCAGCTGCGAACATTATTATTGTCATTACTCATTTTCTCTTGTCTCTAATGATCTGATCTTCTAAATGATTTCATCTTACATACCTAGGAATCTTCTGACTTTCTATTTCCTTGCTCTGATATTTAGTTACTGTTGAATTTTTTGATACTGCCGGGGTAACTAGCTCAACAGTATGTTCCGGTACAGGTGCTACTAGTTTAGTTATGATCATTTCTACTTTCGGTTCTCTCTCATAAGTGTTGATTTGACCTTTGTATTGCTCATCCACCTTGACATTAGTGCTCTCCACAATTCTCTGCAATCTTTTGTTATAACATCTATATGCTTTGCTTTCATTAGAGTAACCAAGAAATATCCCTTCATCACATCTAGTATCAAACTTTCCAATGGAATCATCTCTTTTGATATAGCATTTATGACCAAAGATTTTGAAATACTTAACTGTAGGTGTATGACCAAACCATAACTCATAAGGTGTCTCACTGGTGTCTCCTTTGATATGAACTCTGTTGAATGTGTACACCAATGTGCTAATAGGTTCTCTCCAATAGATCTGAGGCAAATTAGCTTCCATCATCATAGTTCTAGTACTATCCAAGATAGTTATGTTCTTTCTTTCCACAACACCATTTTGCTGAGGTGTTCAGGGTGTAGACAACTATCTCCTTATACCATTCTTCTCACAATAACTATTAAATTCACTGGATGTGAATTCACCACCCCGATTGGATCTTAAGAATTTAATCTTCAACTTTATCTCTGTCTCAATTTTAGCTTTAAAGATCTTAAAATTTTCAAAGGCTTCAAATTTCTCCCTTAGAAAAGTAACCCACATCATTCTAGAATAGTCACCAATGGTTGGCATGAAATATCTATCACCCTAAAAACTTTTTACTCTAGTAGGGCCACATAAATTAGTATGAATAAGATCAAGAACATCATTAGATTTGTCTTGTATACTCTTAAAAGAAGTTTTGACCTTCTTACCCATTTGACATTCCTTACATACCAGATTATAAGGCTTCGCAATCTTAGGTATGTCTCTAACAACCTTGGTTGAACTAATCTTTACAATGTAATCAAATTTACATGACACAACCTCTTATGCCATAGCCAGCTCTCATCAATGTGTGCAATCAAACATGTCTTCTTACCGATGTTCAAATGAAAGATGTTACCTTTATTCTGAGTACCGGTTGCAATCTCCAATCCAAATTTGTTAATGATTTTGCATTTCCCATCCTTGAACTGTAATTGAAATCCCTTATCCACCAACTATCCTACACTCAAAATATTATGCCTTAAACCTTCAACATAATAAACATTATCAATGTTATGCTTACCATCCATTGATATAGTTCCTCTTCCTTTGATCATGCATGCTTTGTCATCTCCAAATCTAACTAGACCATCATCAAATTCTTGCTAAGATAGAAACTTCCTTTTATCTTCATTCATATGATGTAAACATCCACTATCTTTCACCCATTCATCTTTATCTTCAATTTTAGCAGCAAGGGCCTTCTCCTCATTTTGAATAATTGGTTCCGGAGCATGTTCCTTAATAGCTCAGAATACCCATTCTTTTCCATTTTTGAGTCCACTAGCTGAATCTTGTGTCAGCTCATCATTAGAGTCATCAGTCACACCTTTCTCATTTGCATAGTAGCATGATTTGTCTTTGTTTCTCCTGTACTTATGTTTGTTCTAATAATCAAGGTTAGGCCTAAAAGATCTTCTAGCTTTCTCCTCAAATCTTGAATTCCTCTCATGACATATAAATGCAAAATGACCTATCTTATTAGATGCAAAACATTTAAAAGGTGATTTTCCTTCATACTTACTTCCTGCCAGATCTTTAGGTACTCTTTTAGCAAATAGGGCTTCAAGTTTCTCAAACTCTTCATCTTCTTTTTTCATATCTTCCAGTTCCTTTGCATATAGTACTTTCTAATCACTTTTGTCAATTGATGATGTAGATGCGTGAAAAGAAAATTTAGTCTTTGTAGCTCCAGGAGGACCAAATTCTTCAACCTCAAAAGTAGATAACTTTCCAACCAAATTATCCCTATTAATAGAAGTGTTCAATATTATTCTCATCTTATTAATTGCAGTATCCTTCATCTTGTAAGATGGTGGCAAAGATCTCAATACTTTAGAAACAATCTGATCTTCGCTCAAAGATCCACCACAATATTGAATTCCCATGACAATTTCAATGACTCTTTCCATGAAAGCAATAATTATTTCATCTTCCTCTATTTTTGAGGTTCTCATACCTCACCCAATAGCCATCAAGTTTAGCAATTTTAATAGTAGGGTTACCTTCATTCATAGTCTCCAACTTATCCTATATAGCTTTAGCAAATGATTTGTCCGATAGTCCCATAACTTGCTGATCAGAAAGGGAATTCAAAAGGGCTTCTATAGCTCTACAATCATTTTCAATGTTCTTATCCAAGTCTGCCAGAGCAAGATTCCTAGATGTCGGATCATAAGGAGTATACCCCTTCTCACTGATCTCCCAAATCTCCTTGCTAAGACATCTCAGATAAGTCTCCATCTGAAGCTTCCATACCTTGTAGTTTGTTCCTTCAAGCCTAGAATTCTCCTTCCGGTAAGCAATAGAAGACGAATGATTCCTCGCTATAGGATCTTCCTCAAGTGATTAATCTTTTGCAAAGAGGACCAAGCTCTGATACCAATTGTCAGGATAACCAGTGGACAACTGAAAAGGTGGGGGTGAATCAGTTGTCAATAGGTTATGAAACTTTAAGAACACAAAACCTTCTACTGGAATAGTTGATATGACAATTAAGCACAACCATAAATCAAAGAACAATTACCATCCATCCTCAATACATAACACCGAGATTTGTATGTGGAAAACCTGGTAAAGGGAAAAACCATGGCAGGAAGCCTACCCATAGTTAGATAATACTTTTGCAGTAAGTATGTGATTACAATAAGAGGGGCTTGCACATGCAGGAAGGCCAATAGCCTAGAGTGCACTCCTAATCACAAAAGAGCCTCACTGACTACAAAATAAATCTAGACTACAATCCAAAAAGATGAATGAACTGTAAGAATAGCATCTCCTATGCCTGAGTACAATTTCGGTTAAGCTTAATATCGAAGGTCTAAAACCTCTTACACAAACCCAATTCAATTACCTATGATCGACCAAAACCTCTGCATATGATTACAACTTTATTCGCACATAGATAATCCCATAACCATAATCCCATGATCTACAAAGAGATCTTACATCATATATATACCAACCCGTGACCTAAAAAATTAGGTCAACTACCCAGAAGATAATACAATAAATCTATTACATAATCCTGCAATCCAATGACAAACCAAGTCGGCCTAAGACTGAAACAACATAAACCAATCGATAAATCCAACCAGTAATGCATCAGAAGCATTCACCAACACATTACATAAACTGGTCCATAACCTAGCAGAATAGAACTAGACCTAAAATAGGTCGCCATAAGCCAAATGCAACACCACCAATCAACTAGAACATGAACACGATAACCATCAGCATCCCGATAACCTTCTAGAAGTTGCACCAACACCACTTATCAGATTCATCAAAAGGTCTTCAACAACATGTTGTCGGTAATACCCTTACCGATAACCAAAAGGCTTACCAGAACAAAAGATAACTTTTAGATCATCAAGTCTTGAACCAACTAAATAGGATATGCATCAGGAACACATGAATAACTAGTCCAAACCAATTCCACAAACTAGAGCATACCGGAGATGATCTCTAGATCAATATCATAAAACAACCACTCTACTAGAATCTGGTAGACAACCAAAATAACTAGTGTTGACATCAATGACAAACATCAATGCAACACATAATCAATTCCTCCAAAATGCAAAAATTTATATTCCTACCCAAGTATGATTGAACATTAAATTGTACCATCATGAATGACAATGAATCTCCAAAATGAAAGATACTAATTTTAAATTGTGAGGAGAAACATAATAGATACAAATATTATTCAATTATATGTGAAATAAGAAGTTTAATGTCACTTTCTATAGGTATGGTACTATTATTAACAATTTTTCTAACTTCTATCTTAATGTCTTTGCAATTAGTAGTAGTATGGCCATAAATGTGGTGATAATCATAGAGAAATAAATTCATGTGGTCACCTTATCGAGATCCATAATATGTTTTAGGGGGAGAGTAATAAAGTGATCTTTCTATATTCTTTACAAGATTTGGTCCTCTCTAAATAGAGGAAAGGGTTCAGGCACAATTCCTATCTCATGTCGAGGAATTAATTGATAGAAAAGGCTTTGATATTTATATATAATTTTTTAAGACATATATTTTATAAAAATAAATATAATGACATGTAACAAAAATAATATATTTTAATCAAAATATAATTTATTATATGAAATTATTAAATAATTATTTAAACACAAATTCCAAAAAGAAATAAACTAACTAATTCGATAAAAAAAAGTCCATCCCTATCTTACCTTATGCTTTAAAATTACCTAGAATAGGGCCTAACTCCATTCCATCCCTATTGACTAATTATTAGAATAAAGAATTTTTAGTCACATATAAAAAAGAAATTTCGGAATCAACATTGAATGCGATGGATTTAGTATAAAACAAAAAATTAAAAGTTATATTTATAATTTTATTTTGTTTGTGAATGTGTGTGTGCATGCATGTGTCCATGCATGCGTTCGTGTGTGCGTGTGTAACTTAAGTTGATTTGTTCAATTATTTTTTATGTCTTTAATTGTGTTGAAGGCTCTTTAACAAAATGGTGACTATCTGATTTAAATATTTATCAATAAATCAAAGTCCTTTCATAGAGATTCCTAAACTATTTAAAGGAATAGTTTAAAGGAATAGTAGATTTATAAATTCTTAATTGAAAGTATAAATCGATAAGAATGATTTAATCAATTCAGAGAATTCAATATTTGATTTAGAGTTAATTAAAAATATATCAATAAATTGATTATTCTTCTAATCTAATGAATAAGTTAATTGTTTCACTCATTAATCATATAACTTGATCATTGAATAGACTCATTTGATTAATTAGCTAACTGATTTCAATATTGAATTGAAAGGTGAAATTAACTAAATCAACGAGTTAAATATAGGATTGATTTTTTTTTTTAATTTATGATTTTGATTGATTAGTGAAATTTGGGTGAGTATAATTAGAACTATTTAATTATTTCAATTGGATATATGTATATGGATTTATTAGGAGCTATTGAATTACTTGATTAGATATGTGATGATTAAGGGGGGAAAGAGATTATTTAATTACTGTAATTTAATCAATTAATTGACAAGGAAAATTAACATGATGGAGTTAATGAACTCATGATACAATAAGATGATAAGAATAAATTTTCTTTTTTTGCTCAGTGTGTTGGATATTAGAGTTGTTGGGATATGTTGTTGTCATTGATGTCAACATATTCCTGTGTTGTAGAGAATTTAGTTGTTACAAAGAGTTGGTTTTGGTGATCTACTACAAATGTGTTGATGTAGTTTATTGGGTTTTGAGATTCTTATCTCTAGTTGATTCATTATGATTTGCATGATGCTATGAGGTGATTTGGTCAAGTTATGCGTTTCGGTATGGTGATTGGTTTTTCAGTGTTTTATGTTGTAGAATGGTCATATTTGATTCATATTGCTCTAAAATGATTATATCTTATTTGCAGATTTTGGAGAGTGTTTGGGAAGTTCATGTGTGTCCTTTGATTGAATGGTTTATTATTTGGAACTTTGCAAGAGTATCTTTCAGTTTGTCAGTTGGTGTTCTTGAGCTCTAGTAATGGTGTTAATGATTAATCTTATGGTCTGAGATGTTGCGGTGATTGAGGTGGAAATCACAATGCTTATTGATGTTCTTTGATCATGTGCTATGTGTTTTAGTTGTCCACATTGATTGTGGTGCGCGTTAATGAAGATCTTATTGTTCTGGTGGTATACTTCGTGTTATGTAACATATTTGGTGATGTAGCATGTTGCAGACGACCTTGGCAAATTATTTGATGGTGTTGTGTCTTCGAGAATTTGTTTTGGGTATATGCTATGTCAGAAATCACATTGTATTGGTCCGGTTATGGATTTATTTATCATGTGGTGTGATTTTGTAATTAGGTCTTATACGTTGAGTCAACCTTATGGTTAATATTGATGAATTGTATAAATAGGCGATTTAATCATGCTAGTAGTGTGTCTGCAATTGTGTTTATGATTTGAGAGGTTATTGTATGTGCGAACAAGAAAATTTATCATTTGATAGGGTGGAAGACTAGAGTGAAATTGTTGTGTAGACAGTGTGCTTAATCAAAACTGTAATCAGGCATTTGGAGATGTTATTCTTTTAGTTCATCTAACTTGGATTGTTCTCTGACCATTATAAGGCAGTGAGTCTTCTCAGGGTTTTAGCCCTTTGTTATCTTGAGCAGTGAGCTCTAGCTAGTGTTCCTGAATTCATGTGCATTCCCGTTATAATATTTACACATACTACTATAGTGTATCATCTTATTTTGGGTAGGTTCCCACTGTGTTTTTTCCCTTAATTGGGTTTTCCACGTCAAAAATCATTGTTTTATATGTTTTGTTGATGTGGTGATTATCTTTGGTATTGTTGCTCATGATAAAATTTGTAATTAAGATTCATTTGTGTTGAGTTTGGTGAAAACTAATTCACCCCCCCCCCTCTTATTTTTCCTTCATTATTGCTACACTATTTCTAACACAGTGAACGGTCGAAGCTAGAAAATCTATTGGATAATAAAAAGTCATATACAGTTTTTGATAAATCTAAAATTAATGCAGAGGGACATATATCTAAAACCACCATATTTTTTCACAGTATCATGTTAGAAATGCCTATAATTCTCATATTATAACAAGGCAAAGAATAGATTATAATATTGCTATTAGAAAAAAATAAATACTTCCTTGCCTCAACTCCTTATATGTTAGACAAAAGATAGAGAACTTCATTGAGCATGTTCAATTGCGTCTAAGATCCACTCCACGTACTCTAAACTCAATTCCTCATCTTATTCACTGGAACGTGGACTTCTCAACCCATCCAGGTATTGAACCACATGCTTGTATTTCCACACCCAACCTAAGTTTTCATTTACATCATCACCTATGAAACTTTGTGCCCAACCCTTATCTAAAAATCCCTTTACCTCCTTTATAAAGTCTAGACCCCTCCTAATCCAAAATTATTTTTTCTCAAAACTCTACTATTTCTATATAGTGAGGATTGGAAGATATGGCACCTCCCCTGTTCCATTTTTAACAACATAATATTGTCCTGGGAGTAGAGTTGTGAGTCTTTCATCTAGTGCCAACAAAACATTATCCAATACTTCTATAAATATTTATTTAAGAATAATACAATAGAATATCTTTGCAACAACTTTCCTTTCTCCCAAGTATAGCACCTTGGCTAAAAAAAATATTGGGATATCCAAATTTACCCAGTATCTATGATCAAAAAAGAGGAATTCCAGACCTAAAATAGATTTTATGGCATGAAAAATCAACTTATGTGAATAATTGATCACCTCCCCTAGATTATTTTGAGTTATCTCTCCTAAAAAGACCATTTGTTATTTGCTAGCCACTAGCTTGATAGGAGAATCCATAACAATAGAGAGGAGATCTTGGGGCAGGCAAAAATAAGGAGTAAATGCTTGCCAAGATAAAAGAGAAGATATGAATGCCAAGATAAAAGAGAAGATATAAAATAATTCCCAAGTTCTGCCAACTTTTTAGGAAAATTTTGTCATAATTACTATTCCTAAATTCACCCACTTCAATATCCTTTTGAATCTTTCAATTGATCTGCCATATCTAGCTTTCTCATTAGAAAAAATCTCAAAGAAAACACTATCGTCAAAGGAGAAGTAAATGGCATAATCCAAACAATTATACATTAATGAGGGAGTAACAAATGCCTTGAGCCAAGAACTTTGTTTAGATTGAAATGACAAGATTTGTGACCCATTACTATCAACTATCATGCGTCTACCTCCACTCATTTTGTTTCATAAATAAAGAAATAAAAAATCCAAATATACATCATGGAGTATATGACCATTAAATACAAAAACTCCACATCATTAAAAGACTACCCTACAACCCTGCCAGAAGGTAGAGTTAGCACCTACAATTTTGTCATCTCATAGAAATAATATCTCCTCAAGAGAATTGGTGCCATATTCAAATTCAAATTCTCCTAAACTTTTTTTTGTTGGCCATCCCCTGCTTTAAAGCATTGATACATCTACTTCATTAGATAAATTAGAATAAACTATTCACTTTGTATACTTCTTTCACTCCCTCATTTGCTTTATTGGCTAAAGCATCTTCTTCCTTATTGCCTACTTGACAGATGTGATTGATTGTATATGCCTCAAACTGATCAAGCAGAGCTAAAATATTTTCTAACAAATCTTTCAATTTCCAACTAAATATAAAACCTAAACTCACTGCATTAAATACTAAAGTTTGGTCACCTTCAATCTCCACTTTTTAAACATCCATTTCTTTGGATAAAAGGAGCCTAAGCTTTAGATCCATGAATTCAACAATTTTATTAGTATTATCCTATAAAGGATTAGACAACCACGTTATAGTTTTGCCATTTGAATTCCTAATAATACAACCTGCTCCTAATGGACCTGGATTTCCTTGAGAGGCCCCATCAAATTTAAGTTTATGCCATCTATCTTTTGGAGGTTTCCATTTAAATTGTAATCTGTTAAAGAGAGAGCCTCTATCTTTACTTCCAATATGGGGAGGAATTCTTATCCCTAACAATGAAAATCTCATTTTTCCATCGCATTCTATACATTTCCCATGGGAAGATGAATTTAAAATCATCCTACTATTTATGATCTCTACAATAGATTTTTCAACCTTGTTCTAAAAATAAAATAGAGACATTTTTCTATCCTCAAAAATTTTCTTATTTCTCTCCTTCTAATTTTCCTATATCAAAGGGAGGGACAAACCTACCATAGATTACTAAGCAGACCTAGCCACTATTTGATTGGCCAAATTTGAAATATTGATTTAATGCCATTTGGGAGAGCTAACACCCAACCCAACTTGGCACACATTCATCTCTAGTATTCATATGAAAAGGGACATCCTAAAAAGATGTGATCAATATTTTCTTCATGATTCTTGCATAATACACACCTTGGTGGATCCTCATATCCCATCCTTCTAAATTTTTCTACAATCAAAACTCTCATTTGGATGGCAATGCACGCAAAGACCCTTTCTTTAGGTACACATTGTTTACCCTGACATAATTGAATAGGGATATCAGGGTAAAAGCACAAAGTTGTGTCACACTTTTATAAAGGAAATGACCAATGCTGATTCAACTTTTTAAATTGAATCAATAGAAAGTAAAATATACATTTTGAATTTTGAAATGATGTAAACAAATAAAATGCATATTATTTATGTATTTTATGTTTGTAATTTTTAGAAAATTTAAAAAATTATTTGAATATACTGTCTTATAAAGTAAAAACTATAATTTGGTTGCTAATAAAATGCTGAAATTGACATGAGGTGTCACACTTTATATTGTAAATTTTACCCTTTTTGTTCAATGTTTTTGTGTATATTGATAACTTGAAATTTTAGTGCAAAAGTATATTTTTAACTATTTTTTATGTATATATATTTTCCAATATATTTGAAAAGTTGTGTGTACTAAAATATAACTCTTTCCATTTGGCATCACCTTTTTTTTTAATTATTTATCCAAATTAGTAAAGAATTATATCATCTTGACATAGACTCTTTTCTCTAATGCATTTATTTTTTTCAAAAAATTTAAATAAATTTTAGTATTTTTCCTTTACAAGATAATCAACCTTATATTTTACTGTTGATGACCTACTTTTAATAAATTATTAAACTAATTAAAATATTAAAAGATATATAATTTGGAAAATTCACTTATAGATCTATAAAAGGATATTTTTATATTTGAAAAAACATATTATATATAAGAGTAGCACTTGTTGAAACAACGAATTTTAAAAAAATAAAAATAAAAATTGTTAATTGGAACCAAAGTGGTATAAAATATAATTTTAGTGGACAATTCCAATTGGAAGAGTTGTGGTCCATATGTAATATAGCTATAATGAATCTCTATAAAGCATATGTTTGACTAAAATTAATTTTTAGTTAGAATTACTTAAATTCACTTGTGTTGATAAGTTGGCCTGAAACGTGACACAGTTTTGTCCTTTTACCCATCAGATCTCTCCATTTCATACACATTAACAATAATTTTATATCTCTCGTTAGCATTATATTGACCATATTTAGACCTTACCCATTTTAATTTATTCCCCCCTTTTTGAAAGAAATCTCCCTCTGTTTAATAAATTCTGATAATAATGTGATTTCTCCCATTCATAAAGGTAGTTGGTATAAATCTTTCTATTCCTATCCCAAAGTGGGGTCACCATAGGGGAAAATTACATAGTCCCTCACTTTATCTCCTTAATGCTGCTTAAGAAAAATTTTAACATTTTCTACTATGATCAAGTTGTCTATACTTGGGTAGCCTCCCCAAGAACCCTCCCAAAATAAGGTTGACTCTCCATTATAAACATCCCAAGAGACAAAGTCTGCTATTACTGACTTGCATTTTAACAAAAAATTCCAGACCTTAGATCTTTTAGGAGGATTTTTCACCTTAACTATTTTTACAACATCTGAATGATTGAAATATTTAGATTGCAAAATTCTAACCCATTTTAAATTTGGTTCCTTTTTATCATTTTGTACACAATTTTTGCCCCAGAGCTATATTCTACCAATTCTTGTCTCTCAACTCCTCTCCCCCATACTCTTTTGCTTTGAAGATTTTATCCCATCCAATAAAAACAATCTTATGCTTTTCTACCATTTCTTGCAAAAAAAAAACTTCCTCATTTAATGAATTAAATATGTAATATGTATTAACACCAGCTGCCAAAGAGATAAGACAAAAGTGAAATTGGAATTGACGAAATTACTGATATCAACATCACTAATCTGCCTGCTAACGAGAGCCATTTCCCTATCCAAGAATTTAATCTCTGATCTATCTTTTCCTTCAACAAATCCCATAATTTTCTATTTCTCACTCCCTTGTCAATTGGAATGCCCAAATACGACTAAGGCATTTTATCTCTCTTGAATTTTAGAACCTCCAATATATCCATCTCCTTTTCTTGAGTGGTCATTACAAAAATTAATAACTTAGAATGAAGAATTAATCAGTAACCATAGAATAATTAAGATGACTACCTTTAGACATCTACAGCCATTCACCCAAGACAAATATAATATGCTATGCATAGTTCAAAGAAAGTGCCAATCTGAGTGAGAGAGCTTCAACAGAAACAACCAACCCTTTATATTATAAATTTATCAAAGACATTGTACAGATAGCGAAGACCATAAAAATAGGGACTCTCACTTCAAAATGCATAACAAGATGGACTGACTGAAAACCACAACGAAAAGAACTACCAGAAGCTGACTAACATAGGTTAAAACTGCCTGTCATTTCGATTGAAATCAAATTGCAAGAAGCGTGAACTAAGGAATTAGTGCATTTGGGTCTACTTGAGAGAGGGAGAGAGGGAGAGAGAGAGAGGGGCCCAATTCCTCGACTTAGCCTGGTTCGAAAGAGATGTGTAGGGTGGTTTGCAATTATGCTACCGATGAACCTTCCATCCACCCAATATTAGCCGAACCCAATCGGTTTGAAGTGGAGTTGTCGTCAATAAAAGCCGGGCGAGTGGGCTGAGGTAATATCTCTGTATTGCTTATTAGCATCGACACCACTTGGGACATTAATGGCCTCATTTCAGGAGAACCTTGTGTGCACAGAAAAGCAATCTGGATTACCTTTAATATCTCTTCTTTATTCAACTCCGGCTCTTCCTCAATTAATCTTCGGTCCACCGTTCTAAATGCCTTACTCTTCTCATATAGATTCCATGCCTGCATATTAATCCAAGTCTTAATTAGAATGTCATTTAGAGAAAGTCATGCAACTGAGATCGCGTTCTATGTAACAATTATTGTTGAGCTATTAACGAAATCTAATTTTAGATGATTAATACGCCTTCCCTTTGAAGCTTACCCATTCTAAAAGGAGTTGCATCGGTGCTGGAAGTTTAGAATCAAAATACTTTCTCCCACTGACAATTTCCAGAACTATCATGCCATAGCTGTACACATCCGCCTTATCCGTCAATTGGCCATGAACAGCATATTCTGGTGCAGTATACCCTCTGAACAAAGAGCAAAATCATGGGCAATACATAAGTCTATGTATTCGAGTTTAACAGATAGAAGACGCCAGGTAAACAACAATAAGTCTTACATTGTACCACCGACTCTTGTGGTAAGATGTGTGATGTCCTCTGGAAAGACCTTTGCCAGTCCAAAATCGGCAATTTTGGCCTGAAAGTCATTATCCAGAAGTATGTTGGCAGCTTTGATATCCCTGTGCAGGATTATAAGCCGGCATTCTTCGTTTAAATATGAAAGTCCATGCGCCGTTCCCAAAATGATCTGAAATCGTGTTTTCCAGCTTAGAGATTTTGCCGTATTCGCTGCCAGAATGATTATGAAACAAAATTTAAGAGACTCCCGCAGAATTAACTAAAAGAAAATCTATTGCTCTGTTTTTCTGAGATTGAGTTAGACAAACCGAAGAGATGTTTGTCAAGGCTCATATTCGGCATGAATTCGTAAACCAGTAGTTTCTCTAGTCCTCGTGTGCAACACCCAAGCAAACGAACAAGATTACGGTGACGAACAGCGCTGATCAGCTTCACTTCTGTCACAAATTCGTCTAACGCCCTCGTCGACTGCTGCACGACAAGCTTCTTCACTGCAATCTCACGGCCATTGCTCAATACTCCCTATCGCCACAAACAATCGTATCTGATAAGAAACGGAGTTAAATTCCACTTTAGATTTAACAAATGGGTAATCTTCATACCTTATAAACATGACCAAATCCTCCTTCCCCGATTTTCATACTTGCGTCGAAGTTTTTGGTTGCAGCTCGAAGGGAATCATAACTAAATGGATGGTCCAATTCAGGGTCATCGTCGGCAGCAAAATATACCTCTGCTAAAACCAAATCGACATTATTACTGGAAAGGGGTTTCCAAGATCAGCAAAGGAAAATTTATAGCAGAATTGTATCCTGATATTTTTGTATGGACATTTGGGATATCTAAAAAAATTAAATAACAGACAAATCTTTATGCATTTCATCACAAATCATAGTATTCAAAGTTTTTAATTTCATTAGTTTGAAGTAAACGTAGCATTCCTTCACCGGCTATATCCTACAACAAAATTTATTTTTTCACCTGATTCTTCGGGCTGGCTGGGATCCGGGACCTTTTTGTACAGCTTTCGTAAAGAGTGCCTGAATATAAATAACACCCACAACAAAGCAATGATCACTGCTCCTCCCAACGTTCCGACCAAGATGGCTACAATCTTCGAATGGCTTGCTGTAGAAACAGGAAAATCCAAACATTGCAACATTTAAAAGAATTATTAAAAAATCAAACAATTAGTGCCAATTTGCAATCACCAAGCTTCAGTTTTTGTAATGTTTAATTAAACTTTCTAACCAAATTTTTTCAAAACTGTACAGAAACCTAATGGAAGACAAATTTGCAGTGACATACAGGAAGAGGAGGAAATAGTGAAAAAAGGAAGGGTAGAGTAACGCAAATAACAGCCGGCATCAAGACCCCTTCCATCCTGTAACGAAAAGCACCGTTCTACGAGCAGGATAGCGTGCTGAAGACAAACGTCACAGCTATTAGTGGTAAGTGTCCGCCTGCACATAGCCAGTCCATAAATGGCGGCCGATAATCCATTAGCACTGATTTCATCAGTGGCAAAACCCTCGTTTTTGAGAGCCTTGGATCTGACGTCAGCTAGCAGCCTCTGTGTAGTTTCGCTGAAAAGTTTAGGCCTTGAGGAGGCGTCAGAGATGCACACGTTGGAATTTCCGGCATCCTGTGCCTGATCAAAGAAAGTGTAATTCTCATAACGCAAAAAACACCCATCGAAAATCATACGTGCCCCAATCTCGAACGGACAGTATATCACAATCTGTTTTTGAGCAGCTGCATAGCAGTCAGTACAGTCCTCCATTGACAAGTCGTTTCTGCATTGGGCAAGACCATATACCTTATTTGTGCCATTCCCAAATAAAGCCGTAGCGAAGCCTGTCGAAGATATGTTTTCAACAAGCAAAGAGAAAACATTTTTGCGGTTTTCAGTCAAAGCGTTGGCATTCGTAGTATTAATCAGACTACAGCCATGACCGGCTTCTACAATTTGGGGATCGGCTTTTAAACGAAGAACACAATTGGGTATGGCTGAAATTAAGAGTACATACAAGGCAAGCCATGAGAGGCAAACATTTGTATTCGGGCTTGGCATGCTGAAAGCGCGCAGCTTAAATATCACGCAGGTTACCTTAATCTATGAAAATGAAGGCGGAGCCCTTCCAATTCTAAAAGCATTCAACTTTTGTTCTTGTCAATGGCACACACAGGCCTCTTAAATTTATAGGTTGAAGAGCATGTCAGATGAAGATTCTAATCCAACCATGTTGCTCTACCTCCCCACCATCTAAGGTGTAGAAGACTTTTATTTATTCTTGAAAATTGGAAAATTTGAACTCACTATCATCTGCTGTCTACTATAACATAAATCTAATTTCTAGATTTTTATTTATTATAAAAAAATAAAAAAATTAAAACTCAGCACCATCCAAGAGTTTGGATGTCTGGAATTCAGGGCCTCTATTTCATGCCTTAAATATCTCGTTTTGGCAGATCTGCCCCTCACGAGAACCCTGGGATCGTATCCATTAAAAACAGATTTCATGCTGTCATGCTTTTATGTTTTCCCTTTACGTCTGCCAATGTGGAGAAATTTATTTAGCCTACTTGCTTCGATGAACATCATTACATTGTCTGTATCGATTTTAGGTGACTTTCTCCTCGATGGTTCTCCTTTTCTCGATTACATTTCTTGATCATCGTTCTTTGTTTTATGAAAAGTGGCAATATAAGTTGAATGTTAAGAAAGCATTTATGCGAATAAAACCCTTTCAAACTTCCATACATGCATTCTGGCTCAGGTAAATATTTATTGTTCAGTGAATCTGCTTACAGCACTTTAATTCGCTGCGCATCTTCTTGGTAATTCTACCTTTGAAAAATTCTATATCCTCTAGGCTTTTGTAATTTTCCATACCTCTTTCAAAGTTCACGTTTAGTATGAATCATGCCAATCGATTTAGTGTATACCTCTACAATTATTTTGAGTGATATTCTCAACAGATTACGTGCCAATAGTTTTCTATCACATCTTCCATATAAGTCTACCAAGGTGGCCATGTGACGCCATTTAATGCATGTCTACCCCTTATGTTGACAGGATAATTATAGCATACCTTGTTACAGCCGGCATATGAATGATTGTTTTTAACTTGAGTACCATGGATTGAAAGTAGTCATTCTTGAAATTGGTTAGGTATTCCAATCTACTGATTATTTTTCTATTATATTTAGTGGGCACTATCTTTACAACGTGTTTGGATGCATTCAACCTTGTACAATTATCGTTATAGTGAACCTTTCTGTATTAAATTTCTGTTGACTCACATTTATTTTTTTGGAATGATATCACCTAGAAAAATCGAATCATCCCTCACGTGCAATAGAAATGGATTGATCGCATTGCGAATAATGCCATTCAGTGACAACCTATGCCTTTGTCTAGTATTTATTCCTTTTTCAAGTAAAGAGATTTGAACATATTCTTAATGATACCAGCTAAAATATGAGTATTTAAATGAGTGAATGGAGAGGTGATGCAGGGGCGTCGCCTTTCTCATATTTTATGTTTTTTCTTTTTTGTTTTGTTAGAAAATTGTTTGTTTTCAGTTTGGGTCAGTTCCTCATCTCTAATTTGTTAACACATAGTTATTTGCTGGAGGACAGCATTGGTGGGGAAGTTTCCCATCTACTATCACCACATGGACAAGAAAGGCTAACACCGAACGGTTGAGGAGGTTGATGAGTGGTAGTTGGAGGGGAGCGCAGTTCAGTTTTGAGGGGAGATTGAACAATCTATGGGAGGGGGGACCGTGGGAGATTGAAGGGGAAGAGGATTTGGTGACAGTGCCAGGTTTTGAAGGATCAATAGAGGGAGGAAATCGCAATTTGGAATAAGCTTTAAAATAGCCGATAGGAAGTGATTGAATCGGATTAGATAACGGAGAAACCTGTCCTTGAAGGGATCAACAGCATTTTGTAAATTCAAAACATTGATAGAGATAATGATCATTGAGCCTCTGTTTCTTTGTTTCGGTATTTGGTTGTCTAGAGTCTTTTATTTGATATCAACTATTGCTGGTTGGGAACTCCTATGTTCTCATTGATTAAGTTTGTGTCATCTTCGAACTTCCCTATGTTATTCTCTCTTGGGCTGTGAATTAAGTTTTTGTTGATTGTTTCTCAATCTAGTCATCATCATTTGGTATTACTCGAAGATTGATCAGATGCCACCAAGAAGAATGCATAAAGGAGGTCCAAGAGGAGGAGGTTGTTGAAGAGGTCCCGAAGAAGGGCTTTTTGAAATCATACATAATTTGGTAGGAAGGATGGATGCCATGGAGTGGGCACATGAAGAGGAAATGTAGTTGATGATGTCAGTGAAGTCGAAGAAGATGAAGAACCCTAGGCCATTTATGATGTTCTTGCGGAATTAGAAAGTATTGAAGAAAGATTGTTAAAAGCAATTCTAGGTGTCGGTGCCAAATGAAAAATAGAAGTCCCTACATATTCTAGAAGTCTCGACAAAGAAGATCTCATTGATTGGATTAATGATTTAGACAAATATTTTCGGTATTAAGGATTTGCAGAGGAAAGAAAAGTGAAGTTAACCTATACTAGACTTAAAGGCCACATTGCTATATGGTGGGATTATGTTCAATCTGAGAGGCAAAGGAAGAATAAGAAGAAAATTAATTGTTGGGATCGAATGGTTGTGAAGTTGAAGGTTAAGCTCCTCTAAGGAGACTATCAAACTAATCGTTTTAAAGGATTGGAGAACCTAAAGAAAAGGGATATATTAGTAAAAGATTATACCCAAGAGTTTTAAAATTTAGTGATTTGGTCAGGACATAGTGAAGAGGGCATAGAGAAATTAGCAAGATATTCAAATGGGTTGAAGTATAGTTTGCAAGATAAGCTAAGTATCATTTCCACAAAATCTCTTGGGGAAGCCTATCAGTTTTTCATTAAGGAAGAGGAGAAACAAGTGAGATAGAAAATTCGACAAGACAAGGGTAGAGGAAGAGACTATGGAAGTAAAGGATAGTATTCTAATAGTGAACAACAACAACAACATCAAGATGAGGGGATTAGTAGTTTAGTTGGACAATCCAACCAAGGAAGAGGAGGTTATCAAAATAGAGGAGGATGATCATCGGGAAGAGGTGGTTATCAAGGAAGTGGAAGAGGCTTCTTGGGTAAATGTTTTAAGTGTGGTCAATATGTTGGTCAAAAAATTTGGGAGTGTCTCAAGTTTCCTTAAGAAGAAAGTACAAGGCCTACAAGAAACAATCAAATTTGTACTAGAAAATCAAGAAAAAGTGGGATCACCCTCTTGTCATACTAAAGAACCTGAGTCAAGAGAGTCTTTGTTGTTAAAAAGAGTATTGTTGAAGCCATCAAAGGAGAGCCAAGAACCAACACAAAGAAGAGCATTATTTAGACAAAATGCAGGATTAGATTTAAGTGCTTCAAACTAATTATTATTAATGGTAATCCTAGTAATCTAGTGGCTATGGAAATGGTGGATAAACTAGACCTTAAGAGAATTAAGCATCCAACATCTTACAAAGTTTCTTGTTTATGAAAAGGGCATCAATTATTGGTAGATGAGGAAGCTATTTTCATATTTCAAATAGGAAGCTATAAAGGTAGTATTGTGTGTGATGTCATTCCTATGGATGTGCGTTGCATGTTGCTTCATAGACCTTAATAGCTTGACCAAAATTTGGTACATGATGGTAGATATAATATGTATACTATTTAGAAGGATGGAATTAAAGATACCATGTTGCATTTGTTAACCTATATAGAGGGAGTGAAATAGCCTATAGTAGGGTTTGGTAGAGCTCTCCCACACCACCTTCGAAGATCGTTCTCAGCTTTCACATTTGAGCCTCCACGGGAAGCCCTATCTTTGACAACCATCTGCAACAAAATTTTTTATTCTATTGATTTTATATATGTATATGGATTTATTATGAAATACTAAATTACACATTTGATGATTAATGAGGAATGAAATTAATTGATCATTTAATTGACAAGGAAAAATAATATGATGGAGTTAATAAATTGATGAGATAATAAGGTGATAAAAATAATTTGATGACACAATTAACTATTTCCAATTGAATGATAATAGAACTAACAAAAGATGCAATGCATCAAGTTCTTGCCAATAGTGTGGTTAGTCTAGAGTCAAAAGTAGAAAAGGATTTGGTTATTTTAGAAAGAGAGATTGATAGATAGAGAGAAAGAGAAGGGCATAGAAAGAGGAAGAGATATAAATGGGAAGGTAGAAGAAGCAACAAAGAGATATAAATATATAGAGAGGGATGTTGGACATTGTTGTTGCTAGGATATGTTGTTGTCATTGATGTCAAAATATTCCTTCTCTAGTGATTATAGATTGGTTCATTGGGATTATGGTTTGGTTTATGGAGTATTTCGAGTATCACTATATTCTCCTGCTTTGATCTTGGTGATACGGGATGCCTAATTGATCATATCATATGATCTAGTTTTGCAGCTTCTTTTGCTGATCAGTGCTTTGCATACTTCACTATTTCCTCCAGCATATTCTAGTGTGATCAGATCTTGAACTAAGCCTTTGGGAAATTGTTTGGGATGGTCTTGTGTATCTTCATTTCAGATGGTTCATGATTTGGTGCTCTGCAAGTTATCATTCTTCAATATAGTTGCTAATTGGTTGTGTTCTTGAGTTTCAGATGTTGACAGATGAAGATTTGATAAGTGGTGTTGGTGCAGCTTTTACTGATGATTGTAATGTGCTTGTTGGTGTTTCTTAATTGTGTCCTATTTTCTTTGATGATCTGCATTGATTGTTGTGAGAGTTTTTGGTGACTTTGCTGAACCGGTGATGTTCTTCATGTTATGCGGTATTTCTCGTGGTGTAGAGTGTTGCGGTTGATCTTGACATGATTACCGATAGAGTTGAGTGTTTAGGAATTTAAATTAGGTCCATTTTATGTCATGTAATTCATTATATTGGTGTGGTGGTTGATCTTTGTATCGTGTGATTCGTAATTGTAAGTTGAAGATTTAGCTAACCTTGTTGTCAAGGTTGATGAATTGTATTTATAGGTGATATTGTCATGTAATTTTGGTATCAAGGTTGTGTCTGCATTAGTAAAGAGTGGTGTATGTGCAGATAGTGATTTATCTTTCAGTGTTGTGATTGAGGAGAGATTGGTGTTGCAGAGCAGACATTTGTACTTAACCGAAAATGTCATCAGGCATTTGGAGATTCTATTATTGTAGTTCATTTCTTCCGGATTGTAGTCTGAATTTTGTTGTAAGTTAGTGAGACTTCCTTGAGGGTTGTAGCCTTCGAAGTAATTATCTTTTGAGTAATGTGCCTGAATGTATGTACATTCCCCATTGTAACATTTACACATACTACTGTAGAGAATCACCTTATTGTGGGTAGGTTCCCACTGTGGTTTTTCCCTTAATCGGGTTTTCCACATCAAAATCTTGGCATTATGTGTTGTGCTTTCAATTTTTTTGTCTTTGTTATTGCTTCATCTTAGCAGATCTATATTTGTGATTAAGTTTGTAAGCCCGGTGAAAACTGATTCACCCCCCCCCCCCCCCCTCTCAGTTTTCCTTCTTTGTTGTTTCTAACACTTGGTATTAGAGCTAGATCCTCCAAAAGAAGCTTAATCGCTTGAGGAGATCTGGGATGGCAACTGGAACTAGAAGTGTTATCTTTAAGAAGGACAATCCAAGATTTGATGGAAGTAACTATGCTATGTGGAAGAACTCAATGGAATGCACTTGAAATGTTGTGGAGAAGATTACTAGAAGATTACAAACAATGCCTATTATGTTCCTTCGAATAGACCAGTTACTGCTGATGAGATCAAGGAAGGTGAACATAATATTAGAGTGAAGGAAGCATTGTTGAGTGCCTTGATTGATTCAAAAATGATATATGTAATGGGACTTCAGGTCGTACATGAGATTTGGGAGAAGCTTGAAATCCTGTATGAAGGAGACAAACAAGTGAAATTTTCTAAGTTATAGAGTTTGAAAGGGAAATATGAGATGTTGAAGATGGGAGAAGATGAGAACATGCACTCTTTCATGGCTAAGGTGAATGACCTTTTCCTAGGTATTGGATGTGCCAGTCGAACCCTTGAACAAGATAAAATTGTTGCTAAGGTGCAACGATATTTTTTCCTCTGCTTATAAACATAAGGTAGCTACTATTGATGAGATCAAAAGTGTGACTACAATGACAAGAGACATGCTAGTTGGAACGATTGTTTCTTTTGAGCTGGGCAAATTTGGAGAATCATATGGAAAGTTTGAGATAAGATTTACAACATCAACATATGTATCTGGTAAGTAGAAGTATGACCCTGATGAGTGTAGAATATCCAAATATGAAAGATAGAGAAAAGAGATGGAAGAGAAAGAAAGAGAGCTAGATGAGCTTGAAGTATATGAGAAACATGAGAAGTATGATAAGCCTTACAAGTCTAACTAGAAGTATACGAATCAAAATAACTATTATTGTGTTGCTGATGAAGGTGTTATAGATGAAGAATCAGAAGGAGATGAAGTCGTGTTTATTGTCATTAAGGAAGATAGACTGATACCTATTGATTCCACTAGCTATGTTATTGAGGATAAAGCTTTAGCTGCTAAAGTTGAAGAGAAAGATAAATGGGTGACTAACAACGGTTGTTCACATGATATGACAGGCGATAAGAGCAAATTTGTGAGTATGGAAACATATGATGGTGGAATAGTATGATTTGGAGATGACAAAGCTTGTGTGATCCATGGTAGAGGTTCTATTTCTTTTGATGGTAAGCATAACACTGATGATGTCTTGTATGTTGAAGGTTTGAAGCATAATCTTTTGAGTGTTGGACAAATAGTTGACAAAAGCTATGATTTACAATTCAATAATGACAAATGCAAGATCCTAAATGCCTCTGGTATAGAGATTGCATCTAGAACTAAGATTGGAGAATTTTCATTTGAATGTTCGAGAGAAAAGTTGTTTGATTGCTCAAATTGATGGAAGTTGATTGTGGCATAAGGGAATGTGTCATGTAAATTTTGATTCAATGATTAAGATTAGTTCTACTCAAGTTATTAGGGATTTGCCTAAGATTGTTAAGCCTGCTATTCCGGTATGTAAGGAATACTAGTTGGGTAAGCAAACAAGAATTTATTTCAAAAGAAAATAGTATACATCTGATGGATTACTAGATCTTGTGCATACTGACCTATGTGGACCTACAAATGTTAGAAGTGTGCAGGGAGATAGATATTTCATGTTGCTAATTGTTGATTATTCCAGGATGATGTGGGTTTCCTTTTTGAAGGAGAAAGCTCCGCATTGGATAAATTCAAGATATTCAAGGAAAAGGTTGAGACTGGGTTTGGATTGAAGGTGAAATGTCTGAGATCTGACAGAGGTGGAGAATTTTGTTCCAATGAGTTTAATTCATTCCGTGAGAAGCATGTAATTAGAAAACAATTATCTACTCCTAGAACCCCTCAGTAAAGTGGAGTTGTTGAAAGGAAGAACAAAACTATTTTGGATGCTGCAAGGACTATGTTGATTGAAGGGAATGTTTTGAAGATCTAGTGGACACATTCAAAAATGTTCATATTAAAGGTGATGCCGGTAATATCCCTTATGAGCTATGGTTTGGTCACGTTCCTACTATGACATATTTCAGAATTATTTATAGAAAATGTTATATCAAGAGAGATGACAACATAAGAAAGTTTGATGCAAGAAGTGACGAAGGAATTTTCTAGAGATATTCTTATAAGCTAAAACATTGATATAAAATTTATTATACAACGAAAATTGAAATATCTTATGATGTTAATATCATAAACTGTGAAATTTCATAATTTTCCTTAATTTAAAAATTTACACATTTATAATTTCTAAACCAATATTTTCTGGTTAAAAAGAATTTAATTTTAGATGATTAATAAGTCTTGCGCTCTAAAGCTTAACCATTCTAAAAGGAGTTCCATCTCTACTGGAAGTTTTAGGATCCATATACTTTCTACCACTAACAATTTTGAGAACTAGAATGTTGTAACTATAAACATCTACTTTCTCTGTCAATTGAACATGAAGAGCATATTCTGGTGCAGTATACCCTCTACCACACACCAAAAGTCACAGGCAACGGAAAAATTTATATGTTAAATTTAACAGAGAGGGGGGCAACGAATACATGTAGGTGAAGACCCCCGATTCCTTTGGATAGAGCCTCACTAGTCCAAAATCTGCAATTTTGTCTTGGAAGTCCATGCGTCATTCCCGTTGCAGGATTCGAAACCGAGATTCTTCGTTTAAATATGCAAGTCCATGCGTCATTCCCAAAATTATATCATATTGCGTCTTCCAGCTCAGTGAATTCTCCCTATTTCCTGCCAGAGTGATTATCAAAGAGAGTTTAGGAACTGCTATATATTAAACCCCCAAAAATGACATGCTCTGTTTCTTTGAGAACGATTGAGACAAACCAAAGAGATGACTGTCAAGGCTCATATTTGGCATGAATTTGTAAACCATAAGCTTTTCTGTTCCTCGTGTGCAACATCCAAGAAAACAAACAAGATTATGGTGACGAACAACGATGATTTGCTTCACTTCTGTAACAAATTCGTCTGCCACCCTCGTCGACTGTTTTACAAAAAGCTTCTTCACTGCCACCTCAAGGCCATTGCTAAATACTCCCTAACACCACAAACAACCAGATCTGATAAGAAAATAGGAATCAATGACATCCACTTTAGATTTAACAACATGGAAGTCTTCATACCTTATAAACTTGACCACATCCTCCTTCCTCGATTTTCATACTTGAATCAAAGTTTTTCGTTGCAGCTCGAAGGGAATCGGAGTTAAATGGCTGATCCAACTTCAGGGCTTTGTCGGCAGCAAAATAATACTCTGCTAAAACCAGTTGGACATAATACACATAGAAATATTGAAATTTATTACTGAACAGGGGTTTCCAAGGTCAGAATCGGGATATTCATAGCATAATTGGATCCCGATATATTTCTAAAGACATTCTGGATCTCTAAAACCTTTAGATAAAAGACTAAATTATGTGAATTTCATCACAAATCTTACTATAGAAACATTTTCATTTCATCAGTTTTGAAAAATAAAAGCATTCCTTCGCCTGTTGTATCCTACAATAAAGTTTCTTTAATTTCGTCAATTTGTGAGAAAAGGACTTTTCTACACCGGCCTCTTCGGGCTGGCTGCGCCCAGGGTCTTTTTTGTAAAAATTTCATAAAGAGTGCTTAAATATGAAAAACATGCACAATAAAGAAATGAGAGCTGCACCTCCCAACGTTCTGACTAAGATGGACATAGTCTTTGTATGGCTAGCTGTAGAAACAGGAAATTCAAATCTTTACCAACATTTTGTAAACGAAGATAAAAATAAATGTGCAGAAAAACAGAGTAAAGAAAAACAATAAACATAGCAAAAACAAAAGATTCACAGTGGTTCATCGATATCGGCTACATCTACTATCAATGCAAGGAAAATCTTATTCAATCAGTGTTTTACACAATACAATACTAAATTGCTGCCAAATACAACAATAAAGATTTAATTGAATGAAGAGAAGTCTGACAGCCAAAGGCCACGAATGTTGGGCATGCCAAAGGCCGTGACCATTGAGCTTCATTTCTTTAACAAACTCTCACTTGAAGACCAACGAAGACTGCTCCATATCAAGACTTCTCATGTGTTTTCTCTAATGTCAAATTGGTACAATGCCAAGAGAAGTCCTACAAAATTCGAACTTCTCTCTCAGCACTGCCTTTGTCAAAGTATCAGCTCGATTCAAGGTTGTATCAATTAACAACCCATAACTTGCCTTCTTCGACTACATGGAAAACATATTGATGTTGCAACTCAATATGTTTAGAGTGATGTTGAGATGTGTGATGCTTAGCAATAAAAATGGTGCTGCTACTATCATAGAAAAAGAACAAAATTAGATTGTTTATAGCTCAACTCACATAACAAATGGTGGAACCTTATCATCTCCCTGGCTCCTTCAGAGAGAGTCATATATTTAACCTCAACGGAAGAAGGAGCAACTGATTGTTGCAATCTAGAAACCCAACTAATGGCTGCCCCAACAAAAGTAAAAACATAATTGGTAGTAGACCTTTGTTTTTGTAAATCCCCACCTAAATCAGAATCAATAAACCCTTGTAGGGAAGCATTGTCTCTTTCAAAATACAAACCATAATCAAAATTACCTTTTAAACACCTTAAGATCCATTTGATAGACTCCAAATGAGGTTTACCAGGATTGCTCATAAATCAGCTTACTACTCCCAGTGTGTGAGCAATATCTAGATAAGTAGAGACCATGGTATACATAATACTGCCAACTGCAGATGTATAAGGAATGCCTTTCAGGAATTTCTAATCCTCTTGTGTTTTAGGACACATTTGAAAAGATAAGTGAAAATGACCAACTAAAGGAGTGCTTATAGGCTTAGCATCGGTCATACCAAATATATTCAATACCTTATCAATGTATTATTTACGTGATAACCTGATTTCTCTCTTCTTCCTATCCTGAGAAATGGTCATTCCAAGAATTATTTTCATTGACCCTAAATCCTTCATAGAAAATTTGTGAGCTAACTGATCCTTAAGTTCATGGAAAATCCTCATGCTAGTGTCAGTCACTAACATATCATCAACATAAAGTAGAAGTATAACAAATTCACATTAGAAATTTGTTTGAAATAAACACAAGGATCAGATTCAGATTGTATGAACTTATGCTCAGTCATGAAGAGATCAAATATAAGATACCATTGTCTTGGAGCTTACTTGAGCCCATACAAACTTCGCTTGAACGTGCAATAGAGATGTTCCTGCCCCTATTTAGCAAATCCTTCAAGTTGCTCCATATACAATTCTTCATCAGCATCTCCATCTAAGAGCATAGACTTGACGTAAAGTTGTTCAAGCTCAAGGTCCCAAATAGCCGCGAGACCCAAAACTGCTTGAATGGTTGTCAATTTAACAACTTGTGAAAATATCTCATCAAAATCTATTCCTTTTGGTTGACCGTAACCTTTCACAAATATCCTGGCTCGATAACATTTCTTGCCTCCATCTTCCTCCTTCAATTTGTACATCCATTTGTTCTTCAATGCTTTCCTATTCAGCAGAAGAGGTACCAAATCCCAAGTTTTCTTCAATGCTTTCCTATTCAACGGAAGAGGTACCAAATCCCAAGTTTGGTTTGTTAGTAACAACTCCATCTCTTCATGAATTGCATCCCACCATTTATGACAATCAACATCTTTGGTAAAAAAATTAAAATTTGTCGGCTCTATCTGATTAGAGAGCAACAGTTCAGGCTCTACTTCTTCACAGAAGAATAACTCATAATCAGAGAACTTGAAAAGAGGCCAACTCTGTTTGGTAGACCTTCTCAATTGATTTTGTGTGAGTTTGATTATTCTTGCCAAAGTTATCCTTATTGTTTTGTCACTGCTCATTCGAACCAATTTCTCGTATATGTGAGTTTGACAGAGACATTGAATAAGAATTTTGTGCCTTTTCTTTTAGACACGTTTTGTTGAAAGTTGAAAACTCTTGATGACTGTGGTCAAAATCCTGGAACTCCCAAGAGGACCAGCATCACCCACAATTTCATGTGAGGCAGAAAGATGATTACAATCTATCGTGGAATGAACACGAACAGAGTCTATGCCACACATAAGGGATTGTGTGAACACACTGATGTGGCCGCAGCCCAAATTTAGAAGACTGCGATAGCCCAAAGTTGGTGAACACTGTGGTGGAGAGTGTAGTGCAAGCTGTGAAGGTTGTGCTTGATCAGACGAATGCAAGAAACTCGAGTCCCCTTGACTACGTCCTGTGGGACTTTGTTGTGAACACGCAGTTGAGTCTGAAGTGTCTACACTAAAATATGAGAGCTCTGTTTCAATCAGAGTCCCAATTAACGAAAAACCTTGCAGAGAAATCTGAGGCTCAGAGATGAGCCGATGATTATCAATGTCAAGTCATGCAGGCTATGTACAATGCAGAGACTGTAGAGGCTTAGTCCTATATAAGGAATGATCCTAGAAAGAATTTATAGGCTTTGTGATCAGTCGTTGGCCTATAGCATGAAGTCAGGTATCCTCTGTGAGATGCCCTATGCTATCAAAACCGACATTATTAGGACTGCTACCAGATGACAGAGGACTCATTGCAATTGTATATGGTGGAGTAATGGAAATGAATAAATAAGCTCCCACTTGATTCGGTAATGGCTATAAAACACTTATATTTTGAAATAGTTAGCAATGACTCTCAAAAAGGGACATACTCTGTAATTGATCTGTTTTGAATTTGTAATGTTGGAAAGGATTTTTCATTGAATACCACATCGTATCTTCGGATAATCTTTTTGGCAGCTAGATCCCACAACCAGAATCCGTATTGATCCTCGTCATACCCAATAAAGACACAGTGTTTTGACTTAGGATCTAATTTAGTGTGCTTCTCCTCGGGAAAAGAGCAAACACTTCACAACCAAACACATGTAGATGGCTATAAGAAATCCGTTTGCCCATCCACCTCTCTTCTGGAATATCCAAATTTAATGAAGATGAAGGTGATCGATTAATCAAATACACAATAGTATTACATGCCTTGGCCCAGAATTCTTTACCCATACCAGCATTAGAGAGCATACACCTAGCTTGCTCCAAAATTGTTCTATTCAATCTCTCAGCTACACTATTCTCTTGATGTGTAAAAGGAACATTTTTTATTCTACAAATACCATTCTCTAAACAAAAATTATCAAAATTTTAATGAACCGAATTCACCACCATTATATGTTTCTAAATACTTAATGCTATGCCCAAATTGATTCTCAACTAAAGATTTAAAAACTTTAAATCTACTAAACACTTAGCTAAAATAGAAATCAGTTATGAGGTATAGTTTATTGGTAATTGTAATTTGCCCATAGTTTGTCTAGGCTAGGGCTAGGGCTATTTGATCACATCGATATAACCCAACTTATGACTAGCTTATTGAGCATATAAACTCAAACCTTCCTAGTAAAATCATCAAGGAATGTGACAAAATAATTAGCACCTCCAATAGAGGTTACTCTAGTAGGTCCGAAGACATCTGAGTGAACAAGCTCCAAGGGTGTGGTCTTCTTGTTACGACCAGTCTTTGAGAAGATGACCCACTTTTTTTTTTCATAGAGGCAATGTTCACAAAATGCTAAGTCAATGAATTTTATACCGGGAAGCTGTTCTCTTTTGAGAATAATTTCAAGTCTTCTTTTACTCATGTGTTTGAGCCTTCTATGCCAAAGCTTCATCCCGATGTCCTCAAGCATTAATGCAACTCCCTCTTTAGCATGATTTTGAAAGACATAAAGATTGCCTACTATGTTTCCCTTTGAAACACGAAAGATCCCTTAGTCACTTTCCAAGAATCCAAATAAAAATTAACATTACATACTTGTGCATAGAGCTAGCTAACGGATGTCAAATTTCTTTTTAATTGTGGAACATGACGGACATCTTTTAACAACCACTTATCTCCACCTCTTTGCCACAAAAAAACATCACCTTTGGCAATGATATCACATGCTTTATTGTCTCCTAAGTATACTCTTCCAAACTGACCTTTTTGGTACTTCGTGAAGGCCTCCGTGCAAGGAGTAGCATGGAAAGACGCACCAAAATCCAACAACCACAAATCTAAAGTAGTCACTTGTGGAGAGAGCTAAAACACTATCCTCTTTGTCATAAACAGTATTGACTTTGTTGTCCTTAACCTTTTCTTGCATGCCTTCTTGTAAGATCAACAATTCTTTATAGTGCGGCCAACTTTACTACAAAACCAACAGTCACCATCCTGCCTCTTGATTTCAATCATTTTGGAGATTTCAATTTTCTTCTATTATTATCTTTGCCTCTATCTTGAGGCCTGCCTCTATCTTGAGGCCTGCCTCTACTCACCATGGTCAAGGTATCATTGGAAGAAGACTCTTGATCTTTCCTTCTCATGTCTTCACTAAGAAGAGTTCCTACAACATCGTCAAAATTCAACTTGTTGTTGGCAGCCATCTAAGTGCTAACTGCCATTACTACACCTTCCCAGTTGTTAGGTAAAGAGCATAATAATAAAATGGCCTTTATTTCATTATCCAAATAAATACTGACCGAAATCAATTGGGTAACTAAAGTATTGAACTCATTAAGGCGATTTGGAAGAATTCCACCTTCTTTCATTTTCAAATTGTATAACCTCTTCATAATAAATACCTTGTTCGAAGTGGAAGCCATCTCATACATTGAAGAAAGTTTGTCCCACAGCTCCTTTGAAGTCTACTCTACTGAATCATTGAACAACACGTTACTAGACAGCGAGAGGAAGATCATAGCTCTTGCCTTCTTGTCCAACTTCTCCCACTCTTCATCCGGCATCATAGAAGGCTTATTTGCTTTCCCTTCAAGCGCAAGTGAGAGATCCTTCTTAATCAGAAAAGACTCTATCTGCACTTTCCACAGACCGAAATTCTAACCACTGAATTTCTCTATTTTCGCTTCCTCCATAACTTAAGAAATTCTTCACTGAATTCTAAACCAGCTACAGCTACAGAACCAAGCTCAGATACCAATTGTAAATGAAGATGAAAAGAAATGTGCAGAAAAATAGAATAAACAAAAACAATACACAGACCAAAGACAAAAGATTTACAGTGGTTCACCAATATTAACTACATCCACTATCAATGCAAGGAAAATCTTATTCAATTAGTATTTTACACAATACAATACTAAACTGCTGCCAGATACAATCGAATGAAGAGAAGTCTGACAGCCAAAGGCCACGACTGTTGGGCTTCATTTCTTTAACAAATTTAACAAAATTAATAACAAATCAAACGATTTTGTCGACTTAATTTGTACCCATTTGCACTCGCCATGGTTAAATGTTAGTTATGTTTAATTCAAAATTTCAAACAAGAATTTTTAAAAGGCACAGAAATCATAAATAAGAATAGCTTGCTGTAGAAACAAGAAATTCCAATCTTTATCTACATTTAACAAAATTAAGAACAACTCAAGCAATTTTGTCGACTTAATTTGTACCGATTTGCAATCGCCAAGCTTAAATGTTAGTTATGTTTGATTAAATTGCTTAATTAAAATTTCTTACAAAATTTTAAAAAACCGCACAGAAATCATAAGAATGGAATAGCTGTCGATAATCCATTGGCACTGATTTCATCAATGGCAAAACCCTTGTTTTACATCGTCGGCTTCAAACTTACAGACTTTTCAGTCTTCTGTGTTCAACGAAACTCAAGGCTTGACATCGAATGTTCATCATTGATTTTTAGAATAAAGAGTTGAGATATTTATTGATTGGCCTATAAATCATTGCCATTTGCACTTTATTTAACTTTTTTCGCGCACGTTCTTACCGGTGTTTTAAATAAGTACGTATTTAGATTTGATGTGTGTAAATCGACCCTCTTTTAAACATTTTCAGTTTTGGAAAAGATTGGTTAATCTCTATTCCAGAACATTATATATGTATATTTATATATATATTTTTTTATGTAAAATCTATTTAGAGATATTTATTTTTAAAATAGAAATAACATTTAAAATCTAAAGATAAATTTTAAGAAATAATTTCATTAGATCTTGTAAAATGTGCATCTTGTTACCTAATTGAATTATGCTTTATTTATAAGGATATATATATATATATATATAATGAATATTTTTATTGAAATTGAAATTCCCAAAATACAACGCTTGGATTTGAACCAAATCAATTAAAATAAAAAGAATGTTTCAAAAAAACTTGGAGAAGAATAATCTTGAAAATGCTTAAATCACCACATACGTCAGTTACAAAAAAATTATGTGTTGGTAAGCATACAATGGCACCAGAGATTCTTCTGATAAATATTCTCATGTGAATGGTGTTTCAATTGTAGGCCACTACCATGCAACTCTTCCAATTCCACCACTCCACACAAACCGTGCATATCATTTGGATGACTGTTCGTTTCATTTTTAGATGTAAACAACGGAGTAGATTCAGGGCATTTCACCACCACTATCCTTCCAAGTACTATGCCAGAACGCTTCAAACAGGTAAATACGCGTCAAATGTACTAAAAATATCTAAATATTTATCAAAAATTTTGTTATCATTGTAGGAAGTCTCTCCGTTTAATAACATAAAATGGTTAAAGAATGAATTACAATATAGTTTTTCTAATTTTTCGAAATACAACTTTAAAGAAAATCAATGTTTATGGAATGCAGAGAAAAAATGAGGTAATAGATATGACAGGAGACTTCTGGATCGAAGGTATCAACAAACTTTTAGCAGAATTCTTTTGATGGTGCAGCACAGAAGGGGCACTCGATCCTTTGTTCAACCCTCCAACAATATTTACAAGTTGTTTCAAGAACAAGGGTACAGATCTATACACAAATGGGGTTCAATTCTAAAGCTAGATAGATAAGGAGAAGTGAAACATCAGTATTGAGTAAAGATATAGAGGTTATGGATGGTATAGTTGACCAAAGAAGAGGAAATGAGTGAAACAGTGGTTGGCAAGGAGGTTACCACTATTCAAAATTAAAAAGAAGGCAATAGTCAAGGGTTTGATTCAATTGAACAAGATATGTTCTTAGAAGTTTAGTTGTTAGATGATGTTGTCGATTTTATTGCAAAAAATTAAAGAAGAATTTTTATTTTGTTTTTTCTTAAGAGACATTCCTACTAAAATGGAATTTTACAAATGGGTAAAAATGAATTAGGATAACAAGGAATGATAAATTGAAATAATTAGAGGGTTGGGAAAGGGTTATGTATCTTGTATGTTTAAATCTTGGTATAGTTGACCAAAGAAGAGGAAATGAGTGAAATAGTGGTTGCCAAGGAGGTTATTACTATTCAAAATTAAAAAGAAGGCAATAATCAAGGGTTTGATTCAATGGAACAAGATCTATCCTTAGAATTTTAGTTGTTAGATGATGTTGTAGATTTTATTGTAAAAAATCAAAGAAGAATTTTTATTTTGTTTTTTCTTAAGAGACATTCTTAGTAAAATGGAATTTTACAAATGGGTAAAAATGAATAAGGAGAACAAGGAATGCGAAATTGAAATAATTAGAGGGTTAGGAAAGGGTTATGTATCTTGTATGTTTAAATCAGTTGAACATGCCTAATCTATTTTGCAATATGGAACAAGGGTCATTTGTTGGCAAATTTGTTATCTTCAAGCTTGGACATTTGATTTTCACTCTAAAGGGCCATCATGTTCTTACTACTCCATGTGCTTAGAACTACCATATTTAAACCTAACTTTCAGACCTTATGTTAAGGACATTGTAGCTCAACTCAGTAGAGTAATTTGGTGCAAACAAAGTTTTTATAAATTTTCTAGTTTAAGGTTTCATCTAAGGGTATGTGTGGAAATAGACTTGAATAATCCCTTGCTTGAGAATATTAAATTGTTTGGCCTTAGTTTTGAGTTGGATCAACCTATTGTTTACTTGAACAAGCCAAATACATGCTTTAACTATAGATAAAAAGGTCATCTAATTTTGAATTTTAGAAAAATAATTTCTAGCCCTCCCAATTCCATTCTATAGCCACTAAACCTTTCATTGAATCTAACCCTCTTTCTCCACCTAATTATAAAACACCTTCATTACCCTCCATCAATTTAATAATTCTCTATCTCCTTAGGATCAAAGTCTACCTTTTGAGCTTACACTGTTTAAAAATATAGTGAGGAAGAGGAAGGAACCCTCCCATTCTTCTTCCAATACTTTCTATGTAGCTCATGATAATTTCCCTTCTCCTTGTTGAGGACTATTGTGATCCCCTAATAGATCTTTGTCTCCTTCAACTAAATTAGGTACCTATTCGTTCACATCAAATAACTTGCACCAAAATAATCAAAATTTCAACTTTATTTTATTCGAAGTGTAAGGAATGAAGTGTCGAACAGTAATATATAATTTTTTTCAAAATTGGACAAGTAATTAAAAAGTTATTAAAAAAATGGTACACATGTCTTTGAGAACTATGGAGACATTGTTAAAAAAAAATTAAAATTAATATGTTAATAGTTAATTAGAGCTTCTAGATTTGACTGTGTGTATCTTTTTTGTATCAATGTTTCAAATCACTGCATGATTATAATTAGGATAAGAGCCAAAGATACACACAATCAAATCCAAAAGAGTATGATTTGAAGCATTGATATAAAAAAGATACACAGTGAAATTTAGAAGCTATAATTAACTACCATCATGCACTATGGAAACCTAATTACTATAATTTGTTAATGTTGTTGAAATATTAAAATAAATTATATGGTTATAAATCTCAAAAGATGTGTGAAATTATGGTGGTATTTATACAAATAACCACTCAAGATAACGTGTAAACTTGATGAAGAGGAAGTTAAGAAATCAGATTTGAAGAAAAAAACATGTAAAAAGGAGGTAAACAAAGCTCTCAAGCCTTATCCTTTTCATCCAACCCTAATCACAAGCCTTAACACATACATGCAAAAGTTTGTTCATGATTTTAACTAAAAGAAACCAACTAGGCTATTATTTGTTAAAACCCAATCAGGCTTTTATTTATTAAAAACATGATTAGGCTTTTATTTATTAAAAATATGATAAGATTTAGCATAAAGAACCCGATTAGACTTAGATTTTTAGTTGTTTTTACACAAAATACAACTAAAAATGCAAAAAAAAATGTTGACTTACCTCTGCTACATCATGACATGAAGGATTGGGCGATAGAAAAAAAAAACAAGGAGAGGTTTCGATGCCTTTTTTTGGAAGGTGTATAGCAAAACTATGGATTTGAAATTGGGTAGAAGGAACTTAAACCAATCCTTGAATGACTTCATTAGTTTTCTATTTAAATGTAAATCCAAGGTTGTAATCTTGTGAAAGGTATTGGGGCTATCTATCTAAGGGATGAAGATAGTAAGTTAGTGGAAATGAATGCAACTAAACACACACATATTGTTTGCTTTAGGATCTCAATTTAGACTTCGTCTTCACTCTGTGGCAGGAACTTATGGTGATGACAAAAAATGCAAGAGATTAATATTTAACTTTCAGAAACAGAACTAATTCAAATCGAGATCTTAGAAATAATAAATTCACACTAAAAAATTAGTAATTAAATAATCATCTATTAGTATTCAATATAGAATTGCACTACTTATAAAAATGATAAAACAAAAAGCATCATATTTCAATTACTCTACAAGGATAACTAGAACATAAAACAAATTAAACATATAAACTTAAAAGAGTAATCATTTGATAACCCGAGCAATGGGCCCCCTCCTTGGTCACCAAGTAATTCAACATCTTTGATCTTACACTAGCTTAGTTGAACATTCATATGCACAGTTGACAATCCACATTTTTAGATTAAGAATAGTAGTATCTTCTTCTATATTAAAAACTATATATCAGTCTTCAAAGCATGCATATTTATATCAAAACAAGGTAGTAGTCTTTCAATGATTTGTTATGGCCTATGACTAACAAACCAAATATATGTCGATAAAAGATAAACAATGGTCATTGGCCATAACCTATTCAATATACTAGAATCTGTCTTGGGTGTGTGCACCAAGATGGTGTGAGAAAAAGTGGACACAGCCCCCCAAAAAATGAAAAAACACAAAACGTGCATGGGGTATTTCAAATTTAAAAAACCTCATAAACATTTAGGCTCATTTTGTTGAGCCTAACCGAAGCTAAACTGTGTATGGGGTTTAAAGTCTACTAATCATGTACACGGCTTAGAAACTAAAATCGCGTATGAGGTTTAGAAAATAAACCCCGTACACGATTTTAGTTTGTAAACCACGTATGCGTTTGTTTGTCAATAAAATTTAAATTAGTAATATGGACTTGTATGCAATTCATTTAGCATTCCATTAGGTTTTTTGACGAGATACTTATACTTTTATATATATATATATATATATATATAGTCAAGATGTTTGAGAGTAGTTCCAAATCTCTAAGAGTTATAATGCAAATTCTAGTTTTCTTGAGTATTCTTATAAATTTCAGATAGTCAAATTTCAGTTCAGCATGCTCATGTCAACATTCTCTCTCATCTCTTCCCTACATCGCTCCTCTCTCTTCCTATTGATGTTATGATGAAAGAAGAAATATCCGGTCAACTACTATGAGTGGGGGTGAAACAGTAGATAGAAAAACTGATAATAACTTCACCAATCTCAAAATCAATCTCTCAAAGTAAACTTAGAACTATCAATGTAATACCACTTTCAAGATAAAAACTCATAAGATAAACCGGTTGACTATTACAACAAATTAATAGTAAACAACTTCAAAGTCATAAACATCCAAATGCTTTTTCATATGTCAACAGACTTCATTTCTCAATGCTTCCAGTTATCATGACTTATCAAAGTAGTTAAGTAGTTAAGTAAATCAACCATAAGAACATAACCACAAAAAAATTCACCACTTGACACAAATACTTTTTAACGTGGAAACCCAAATGGGAAAAACCATGGTGAGATGAGACTCATGAGATAACTATCTGAACTCTTCTGAATTTTTCCTTGTTAGGAGCCTAGCCTGTTAAATCTTTACAAAAGTCCTATTAAGAATTGATCTTGTTAGGAACCACCCGGTTAAGGGATTGACTACAATGCCTTGTTAGAAGCAATACCCTTTAAGGAGTAACCTCGATAGAGGATTTGAAAATCCAAGCTAATGGATCACCTTGTTACAGGATTTGAGTACTGCCAAGATTGTTAGACCTTACCCGGTTAGGGGATTTCAATTCTATTGTAGTTGTTAGAAAACAATAGGAGTTTGTTGATCTGTTTGAATAGCACTACAGTTGCTTGATCAGATCATTTTCATGATCCTATCTGCCTTTACTCAAACTACAGATACATCATTCATTTTGGAAACCACACACTCAACTGATCTTTTCCAACTCTTTGCCAACACTAAACTAAACAACTTTATCAACCTTATAAAAATCAATTAGGCTAGTAACAGAACAAAAACCTAATTCTCATAGAGATTACAAACAAGTTGGTTCAAGTATGACCGTTAGATTAAATAGCAATCTCAGCACATCAATCAAGAAAACCTTGATTGCTCCTTGATCACCGCTTCATTGAACTTAGTAACTCATCACATGCTTTGTATTATATGCAATATACTTGTTCATTGCTTAAACAAAAACCATTACATCAACTCACCAAAATCACTTGAAATTATCTTCATACAATAATCATACATGTCATAATCATTTCTGCTCATCATCAAATCATAAACCAATATAACCAATTCACCAAACTTAATCGGTTAGGGTTTATCAAGAATAATAGGTAGGGTTTACCGGTTATTGGTTCAACTCTCAAATATATAGCAATACCGGTTCACTCCACAAATTCTTCCTACCGGTTATAGTTTCCTTCACTAGCTCTTCCTACCAGTTACAAAACAATATTACAACAATATAATTACCGGTTAATTGACATCAATGACAACATAATGAAATCTTCATGCAAATGCCAACAATCTCCCCCTTTGGCATTGATGGCAATACAAATATCAATACCATTGATTGTTGTTGTGATTGTGAATAGGAATCCTGGTTTACATTACCAAGTATTCACCATGCTCTCCATGTCTTCAGCTTGTCACTGCTTCTTCGTCCCATAATCACATAATTCTTCTCCTTCTTTGACAACAATTTCAAATTAAAAGTAAAACATGTCATGCCAAATTGAACTGTGCAGCATCAACAACTTGCAACTTGATTCTCCCCCTATGGAATAACTCCACTTCTACACCAATCCTTCTGTAAAATTCTGCAAGTAGCTCCAGGACTGATGCAATCTAGATCATGCTTAACTGGCCTCATGAAGGGGTAAAACCCCTAGCTGACTTCTAAGATACTCAAAAGTAGTCTTAGTTAGAGGTTTAGTAAAGATATTTGCAAGCTGCTCCTTGGTAGAAACATGCTCCAAGATCACATCTTTACTCTGCACTTTTTCTCTCAAGAAATGATGCTTCAATTCAATGTGCTTGGCTTGTGCGTGCAAAACAGGGTTCTTGGAAATATTTATGGCACTTGTATTATCACATAAAATCTTTATAGGTTCGGAAATATTCATATTAAAACCTTCCAAAATATGCCTCTCAGATACCCTGAGTACAATTCATGTAAGCTGCAACATAATGTCACAAACCGTATTCTTGATAATGTGTATTTAAGAGATGTAATGTAGGTCTTTATTTATGCACTAAAATTGAAACAGATTTGAACAAATTCATTTTTATGATAATTCAGTTCTAAGGAAATGATGTATGCATTTTATTCATGCAATTGATATGTAATTCGATAACTAGTATCATCTAATTGGGGATTGTCAATGCTGATGAATTATTGAATGCAAGTGATGCAAGGACAAGTGAACGAAGTTGAAGGAGAGAACATGACTCAGGTAGAGTTGTTTTTAACTTATGACGTCAGTAGACTAGGGGAATCTCACACACCACGATAGGAAATTGTTGTGCAAATATGACTTTGTTAGGGCATTATTTTTTGAATTGTGACTTTGTCGATGCTTATTTTAAAATTGAAATGATTTGAGTAAAAATTAGTCATTATATTGATTTCATATTTGAAAATGTTCAATAGTTGAAAAATTAGGGTTAATTAATTAGCGAGTTAACATTTTTATTTGATCTGATTTAAAATGCGAACTTTATGTCGACATGATTTCAATGGTATGAAGTTGATTATTTTGTTCATTGAGAATAAGTATTATGGTCTCGTCGATTAGATGATTGTATGGATTTTGCATGCATAAAAATTTGATGATTATTTATAAATTAAATATTTTGGAAAAGAGTTAGTGATTTAACGATTTAACGTTCCTTATATAGGATGATTTAATGTCTCGTGTATAAGAGAATGTAATTTTATTAATGATTGTTTTATTTACAATGATACAAATTTTATATGCATGGTAGTTAGATAATTACGATTCAATCATACATACATATATAAATATAGAGGTGAATATGAATTATGCATGAATATATATATTATCATGTTTTTATTTTACCTTTCTAAGAATAAATCGAACATTATATATATATATATATATATATGTATATGTATATGTATATGTATATGTATATGTATATGTATATGTATGTATGTATATTCATACATATATATAGATATAAATAAATATATGTATATATTTGAATTAAAATTCGGTATCGCTCTCACTCAATATATATATGCATATATTCATATTCTTAAATTTATTAAACATCTTAAAAGTCTCAATTAGGTTTTCTTTTTTATTTAAATTGAACGCGATAAATATATTTTATTTAACATAATATTGTTTTATTTAATTTAACCTTGTAATGCAAAGGTGGCGGTTTTTAGACTTAGACTTAAGTCAGCAACTATGTCGCATGTTACTAGGGAAGCTGATGAAGGTGGTCGACTAGGCACCATGATTAATAGTAAACGCAGACTTAGAGACTTGGCAACAATGGCAATAATCATGCTTGTAGTAGAATCCAACGTTGCATGCTACCCAATGGTTTAGTAGAGGAAGTCGGTAGATGTAATGTAACTATTTCATCTACCATCAGTAGAGAATGGTTTGATGTGGAGCAAAAGTGATAGTTGGCAAGGTTGACCTCCTCACCAAGCAAGAGAGTAGTCCATGTAACTCCAGAACTCCTCGAACAATAGACACTCCTCACCCTTAGCTTATGGCTAACTTAAACCATAGATTAGTACTCCCTCATCCCACGGTGATTGTAGTCAACTGCTACTTCCACAAAGATAGCTTTGGAATATAGTCCATGATCTTTGTCTTGTAGCCACGGGAGGGAAAAGTTAGCAAGCACGTCGTACCATAGAGTTAGAGATGCACACGTTAGGAAGCTGCAAACTCCACGATGCATGGTGAGAAGAAGTCGACTCATCTACCCCAAACTGCAGAAGATGTAATTAAAACTTTCATCTCTCCAAGACGTGTAGATTGGAGATATAGATAAACTGATAGCACAATGAAGACTTGAGAGAGTTAAGCTGGAGACCTACCGAAATGCAGGAAAAGACTTTAATTTGATAACCATAACCAAGCCTCAAACTTAGGAGATAACATGGGGGAAAATTAGAATAAATAGAGGCAAAGGAACGATAGGTAAACAGACACGGAGAGAGGAAGAAAAGAGATAGAAAATAGCAGAGAAGATAGAAAGATATTAAGATAGAATTACACACACACAAAGAGAGAGAGAGAGAGAGCTATTTTAGAACAGAGTTAGAAGAAGGATAAGAGATCGGTGATAGATTTTTGAGCAATCAAGGAAGACATAGATCCATTTTTAGGAGGCATGACAGAGATCTCTCAAACTAGTTTCAAGCATAAAGAGGTTGGAATCTTATTTATTTTGGTTATAATTGCAATAAGGAAAGTTAGAGAATTAAAGCTTTGTATGTAGTATAAGATTTCTTTTATGATTTTCCATATGTTATTTGTTTTATTGAAAATGTGTTATTATTCCTTGAAAAGATGAAGAAGGAAATCATTAGGAGAAATATATGTTGAAATACTTAAGATAGATAATTTAATTGATCAAAATAGTGATTATTAAAGATTAGGTTAGATTTTCAATTAGAGAATGTGTTCTCATACTTCATTCCTTTATAAGAAAGAAAATCATACTTGTGTTACACCTTCTTTTTACCTTGTATCTATTCAAAAATTGTTGATGAAATTATATTGCTGTTTCAAATTTTGAAAGATTGTATTCAATTAGGTGAAAGAGATAAAATAGTGTTTATTTTACGAAAGTAGTAGGGAAGATGTTATTTAAATTAGTCAAAATATTGTACTCTGAAAATGTATTCTTGTTTGTGGGAACCAAGCTATGGATAAGCTTGTGTATAGAAAGGTACCTTCTGGGACGAGTGCCAAATATGAAATCTTAGAGAGATTAGTTGCTTTTTCCAAGTATTTATTTTTTCTATGCATGGCATTATACTTGGTCGAGTAATGATTTGAATTATCCATAGAAATAGATGGAATTCTTTATTTAATCCTCTCTGCCATATCCCTGATTGATAATGAATGCTTGTTTCTTAAAAGAATTAGAAAAATAAAAAATGCTTGTATCATCTAGGCATGCACCAAATTCCCTCTTGTCTTTTGAATTATTTGGTTAAAACAATTCGTGTAGGGTTGGGTATTCTTGATTGACTAAGAATTATGGGGAAGCATAAGCTTCAAGGTTGGGTGGAAAAAGCACCTAAATCTTGTTCTCGTCTTCATTCAAAGGACTGAAAGGAAGCAACTCAGAATGGAGATCGACAGATGTATCTCACCTTCTTTCTATTTGTATATTACTTAAGGCGATATGAAAGCCTAAGTAGGGAATAATGATATATATATATATATATTAAGAAATTGGTACCTTTCATTCTACATGAAAATTGTATTTAACTCTTTGATATCTATGGTTGTTTTATCAACTTATTGATATTTCTTTATTTTATCTATGAAATAAAATTCTTAATTGACCTATGAGTTTATTTATGAATAAAGAGTAGATTATGTCTTATAGATTAATTTACGTCTTTACATTTTGGTATCAGAGCCTAGGTTTTATAACACTAGGACCTATGAATTACTTCACAAGTTGAATTTGGAGAATAATAGTTTTATGTTGAAACTTACAGAGATGGTGTGTACTAAGCAGACAACTTGTTAGTCAATAGTTGGGTATGGTCACTATCTAAGGGTTAAGAGGATCCTATATCTCTTGTCATGCCTGTTATGGATAACCATCTAAGTGGAGGATGGATCAGTGAAGAGTAAAATGTTCCTCCCGAAGTGAAACCAGTTTCTGAAGAGAAAGAAAGTGTTGAGATAGTAATAGGCCCTACTGAATCCCTTGTTGAAAAGACTATTCCTATAGAGGAAGAAGAGCCTGAGTTAGAATATTCTCCAATTAGGCCAATTGTGATAAGCTCCGATGAGTCTAAGGAATATTCTCCACTGAGTGATAATGAATCTGAGGGATATACCGCACTGAGTGATAATGAATCTGAAGGTTATACCCCCTTAAGTTCTAGTGAGTCCGAAGGATATACTCCCATGAATCCTCCAGAAGAGTGATGTATTATGTGATAACACTTTTATTATCAATAAATAAAGGTGTCTTTCTTTCTATAATAAATGTGAGTTGAATATTATGTTTTTTTTATATATATGTACTTTGGAACTTAGTTATATTATAAACTTGGATGAAATAGATTTGTAAATTATCTAACTATGCCTTATTATAGTTCTATATTGTTTTCTTCCAGTAGTAAAAATGGATATTAATCTCTATAGTTATATTGTAAGGATATATTTTAGGGAGCATTGAATTAATAGAAGTTACGGAAATCATAACTTTGCAAATATTCCTCTTTTTCGCTAAAAAATATCAACATTTCCGTGATGCAGAAATTGTTGAATAACAATGGCCTCAAGGACCACAAGGGCTGGGTCTAGTAATGGGAATGAAAGGTTGGATCAAATCCTTGATTTACTGAACCAGCAGAGTGCCAGAATAAATAAACTTGAACAGGAGGTTTGAAGGGTCGGAGAAGTCCGACACGAAGCTCCAAGGGTTGAAGAGCAACTAGATAACCAAGCAAGGATTGAAGAAGAGCTGGCAAAGGATTTGAAAAGAATAGCCCCACCGATGTTTGATGGAAAAACTATTGGTTATGGTGCAGAGGCATGGGTGATAGAAATGGAAAAATATTTTGGTCTCTGCAACATGTCCAACGAAACCAAGGCAGTTTGGGCTACTTATCAGCTTTCTGGCGAAGCTGCTACTTGGTGGGATAATGAAAAGTCCGAAAGGAAATTGCAACCAAGAGATATCACTTGGGAATTGTTCTTGCAATCCTTTAGGAAGAGGTGGCTTCCTTAGTTATTCTTTGATAAGAAGATGACTGAATTTCAGAAACTAACTCAAGGAAGCATGTTGGTAACTCAATACTAGGAGAAGTTTACCAACCTCCTTAAGTATGTTCCGCAATATCAAATGGATGAGTAATTCCGCATCCGAAAGTTCATTTTGGGTTTGAGAACCTATATAGGAGAAGAAGTGGATAACCATAATCCACTGACTATGAAAGAGGTATTTGAGAAAGCGACCAAGCAAGAGCAGAAGTTGCAGCAGTTGGGGAACTTCCGTAAAAATGTGATTAGCCGACCGAATTTTGGAAATAGGAACTTCCAAAGGAACAAAAATGGCAACAATCGACAGATAAGAAATCTAAAGAGGGGAACCAACACTCAGGAAACAAGAAGAGTGAATCAGGATGGTAATAAGAGGGCAAACAATAGCACCAATGCCCGATAGAATTTGGACAAAGGAAGGTCAGGTGGCCATTTCGGACCTAGGGACGGGTGTTACAATTGTGGAGGGAGTCATTATGCCTTGAATTATCTGCAACATACCCCTACACAAAAAGGAGCAAATCAGCAAGGAGCTCCTCAACATCAGATTCACGCTGCAGTTGACAACCGTCAAGCTGATTTCCCAGCCTCACCTATTCAGATGACAGGTAAGATTTTTGGACAATCAGTTTATATTTTAATAGATACAGGAGCTATTGAATATTTTATTGATCCTAAAGTAGTTTCTAGAATATCTGTTAGACCTGGTTAAATTTCAAATGCATGGATGGTTCAATATGGAAATCAAGCAGAACGGAGGGTAGATACTTGTCTATTTTGCAGTGAATTAGAACTTTACAGTTTCCAAACCCAGGTTAACCTTTATGTGGCACCATTAGGATCATATGATGTGGCCTTAGGTATCAATTGGTTGACTGAGCATAAAGCCATAGTGAACTGTGAAGATAAGGTCATCAGTTGCATTGATGATTTTGGGAATTCTGTTGAAATTCTTGGGTCTCAAAAGCCTTTTGAATTGAGACACATTTCAGCAATGCAACTAAAGAAGGCCCAAAGAAAAGGCTGTTCCATTATTGTTGTCATGTTAAATGATTTGAATAATGTTGAGAAAAGTCCTAAGGATTATCATGTCCTTGCAGAGTTCCTAGATGTCTTTCCAGAAGATCTTACCAAGTTACCACCTAAGAGAGTTTGATTTTTCTATAGAACTCTTACCTGGAATGGAGTTGCAATCTAAGGCTCCATATAGAATGACAACAACAGAACTGTATGAGCTTAAGGCTCAATTGCAAGAGTTTCTTAGGCAAGGTTTTATTAGACCAAGTGTATCCCCGTGGTGTGCATCGGTTATCTTCGTAAAGAAGAAAGATGGTCCTTTGAGGTTATGCATTGATTATAGGATGCTGAACAATGTAACTATCAAAAATAGATATCCTCTATCAAGGATAGATGAATTATTTGATCAAATGAAAGGTGCATCGGTATTCTCCAAGATTGATCTTCGATCAGGATATCGCCAATTAAGGATTAAGGATGAGGATATTCCTAAGACTACATTCCAAACACGGTATGGGCACTATGAATTCATAGTTGTACCATTTGGTTTAACCAATTCCCCAGCAGCATTCATGAACCTCATGAATAGTATTTTTAGAGAATACTTGGATGATTTTGTTCTAATCTTCATTGATGATATTTTGATCGATTCTAAGAATGAAGAAGAACATAAGAAGCACCTGAGAATATTTTTGCAATGGTTGAGAGATCGTAAGCTTTTTGGGAAATTTTCTAAGTGTGCCTTCTTTGAGGAAAAGGTGCATTACTTAGGTCATGTCATATCCACTAAAGGAATTTCAATTGATCCTACAAAGATAGAAGCAATACTAGATTGCCCAACACCTCAGAATGTTTCAGAAGTTTGTAGTTTTATGGTACTTGTAGGATATTATAGAAAATATGTGGAAGGATTTTCTAGGATAGCAACACCTATTACTTCACTTCAGAAAAAGGAAAAAGGGTTTGAATGGGCTGAAAAGTGTGAAGTCATTTCAACTTTTGAAGTAGAAATTGACAAGGACACCAGTCTTAACTATACTAGATCCCAATGGACATTTTGTAGTAATTACAAATGCCTCAGGTGAAGGTGTGGGAGCAGTGTTGATGTAGGAAGGAAAAGTGGTTGCATTTGAATCAAGGAAGCTGAAGCAATATGAGATGAATTATGCACCGTATGACTTAGAACTTCTAGCTATTGTACATGCATTACAAATGTGAAGGCATTACCTTTTAGGGAAGCCTTTTGAGATAAAAATGGATCATTTAGGATTGAAGTATATCTTTACACAACCTAACCTTAATGCAAGACAAAGAAGGTGGTTTGAATTTATAAGTGAGTATGACTTTGGTATTGAATATATCAAAGGGAAGGAAAATAGAGTAGTTGATGCTCTCAGCAGAAGAAGACACCTATCTGCTATGGTTACAACGAAGACAAACTTGAAATAACAAGTGTTGCAGAACCTTCCATAAGATGAACATTACCTAAGGGTTAAATAAGCCTTGGGAAAAGATTCATCAGATCATTGTTATGATGGATATGAAATAGAACCTGGGGGTATTTTGAGGTACCAAGGAAGAATTTACATACCTAAAGGGGGAGAGTTGAGGAAGTTAATACTACATGAGATACACAATACACCTTATTCAGGAGACCCTGGAATAACAAAGATGGTAGCTGATCTGAAATCTTTGTATTTCTGGCCTAAACTCAGAAAAGAAGTGGTTGAGTATGTGGCACAATGTTTGGAATGTCAAAGAGTGAAAGTTGAACATGTTCATCCAGCAAGACTTTTATTCCAACATGTTATACCAGAATACAAGTGGTAGGTAATAAATATGGATTTTAACCAAGGATTACCAATGAGAAAGAATACACATGACACTATCTTAGTAGTGGTGGATAAGTTGACTAAAGTTGCATATTTAATACCTGGAAATATTAAGGATGGATCATTTATTCTTGCCAAGAAATTTATGCAAGAAATTTTTTGGTTACATGGTGTTACAGAAACCATAATATTTGATAGGGATACCAAGATGACTTCCAGATTTTGGACAACATTAAATGCAGCATTGGGAACAAGACTGAATTTTAGCTTAGCATATCATCCTAAGACTGATGGCCAAACAAAAAGAGTTAATCAGGTAGTGGAATATCTTTTGCGGATGTATTGCATGGATCAGAAGTACAAATGGGAGGAGTACTTGCCTTTAGTTGAATTTTCTTATAACAACTCCTTTCATGCGTCATTAGGGATGGCACCTTTTGAAGCACTCTATGGGTGAAAGTGTCACACACTTATCAGTTGGGATGGACTAGAGGATAGGATCATTATTGGTCCTAATTTACTTAAGGAAATGGATGAGCAAATGGTGTTGATAAAGAGTAGGTTGAAGGAAGCAGTTGGCCAATAGAAGAGTTATGCAAACCGAAATAGGACTTACAGACAATTTTTTGCAGGTGATAAAGTCTTTTTGAGAGTCAAACCTCATAAGAGCTCTATCTCATTTGGAAAATCATCAAAATTGGCACCAAGATATGTGGTACCCTTTGATGTACTAGAGGTTATCAATCCAGTTTCTTATACATTAGCTTTACCCCCTGCTCTAGCTCGAATCCACAATGTGTTTCATGTTTCTTTATTGAAACCTTATTATGTTGATGCATCTCATATTCTTGATTTGCAATCTTTACAGGTATGGGATCCAGGGGTGGTGCTAGTGGAGCCCATCTGAATCCTAGATCAGCATAGCGTAAAGCTATGTAGCAGAGATTTCACTCAGTATAAGGTTCAGTGGGACCAATATTCTAAGGATAGTGCTACATTGGAGGATGCTGAGATGATTGACTTCCATTTTCCTCATTTACTTTCTTAGGAAATAGTTGCTTATTATTTGAGATATCTTTGAAACAATGATTTAAATGTTATGATGTAAAATTGGATAGCATGTATGCTATTGTTATTATTTAAAATCTGATGTATGGTTGACATTTTTATGAGATATATTTGTTATGTGATTATTGTTTGAATAGTAAGACATCGAGATGATGTCTCTTCCAAGAGGGGAAGGATGTCACAACCCGTATTCTTGATAATGTGTATTTAAGAAATGTAATGTAGGTTTTTTATTTATGCATTAAAATTGAAACAGATTTGAACATTTATTTTTATGATAATTCAGTTGTAAGGAAATGATGTATGCATTTTATTCATGCAATTGCTATGTAATTTGATAACTAGTGTCATCTTAATTGGGGATTGACATTGTTGATGAACTATTGAGTGCAAGTGATGCAGGGAAAGGTGAACAAAGTTGAAGGAAAGAACATGACTTAGGTAGAGTTGTTTTTAACTTATGACTTCGGTAGACTAGGGGAATCTCACACACCACAATAGGAAATTGTTGTGCAAATATGACTTTGTTAAGGCATTATTGTTTGAATTGTGACTTTGTCGATGCTTATTTTAAAATTGAAATGATTTGAGTAAAAATTAGTCGTTATATTGCTTTCATATTTGAAAATGTTCAATAGTTGAAAAATTAGGGTTAATTAATTAGTGAGTTAACATTTTTATTTAATCTGATTTAAAATGTGAACTTTATGTCGACATGATTTCAATGGTATGGAGTTGACTATTTTGTTCATTGAGAATAAGTATTATGGTCTCGTCGATTAGATGATTTTATGGATACCATAATCCATATTCAACAGTACCGTTAAAGTATTTAAAAATCCTCTTGGTTGCTATTAGATGTGTTTCCTTGGGATTCTTCTGCAATCTAGCAACTATGCTAACTGCATGAGCTATATTCGGTCTGTTTTGAACAACATAGTGTAATTTTCCAATCATTGACCCATATTCATTCTCATCAAAAGCTTTGGATTCATCTTCCTTAGACAACTTACAACATTTAACCATTGGTGTCCCAAATAGTTAACAACCACTCATGCCAAATGTCTTCAAGACCTCTTTTACATACTTAGACTGTGTCATGAAAATACCATTCTTCATTTGTTGTATTTGCAAGCTTATGAAATTTTTTATTTCTCCCACTAAAGACATTTTGAAACTCATTTTTCATTTCATTTGCAAAATTATTGCTCATGCCATCATTACCTCCAAATATGATATCATCTACAAAAACTTTGTTGACTAGTATTTTATCTCCTTCAGATTTGAGATATGTTACTATCATCACTGGTTCTTAGGAAGCCTATCTTCATCAGATGTGTATCAATCCTTTTATACCTTGGTGCTAACTTTAATCTATATAAAGCCTTATGCAATCCGCATACCATGTCTTTCTCATTAGTCAAAGCATAACTATCTGGCTTCTCAATGTATACTGGAAGATACTTCTTCTTCCAATATCCCATTCAAAAATGCTGACTTAACATCCATCTAGTATACCTTGAATTTCTTGTGTTGCAAATGCAAGTAAAGTATTGACACCTAGTCTTGCCACTGGTGCAAAATTCTCACCATAATCTTCTCCTTCCTCTTGCGCATAACCTTTGCAAACCAACTTAGCTTTGTTGTGAACTACAACACCATCTTCATTCAACTTGTTCCTGAATACCCACTTAGTACCTATAACTTTTTTATTTAATGGTCAGGGTACTAGGGTCCATGTATTCTTCTTCTCAATTTGATCTAATTCCTCCTCCATAGCTTTAACCCAATGATCATCACCAAATGCTTCCTTAGAAGTTCTTGGTTCAATAGTGAAGATCATGCAAGAATTCTCTCTGATTCTTCTTTTGTTAGTACTCTAGCATCCTTATCCCCAATAATCTGTTTAGGATTGTGATTCAATCTCATATATCTTGGAATAACATGATCATTATGTTCAGGGTTCGTCTTCTTCATTATCATCATCTTGTTCAGAATTTATTTGTTCTAGTTGAACTGGTACATCCATATTTGCTTTGTCGGTTTCAGATTTCACAGTTTCTGGTTCCAAAAATAAAATGCAAGGATCTTCATCCTTTTTCTTCAGATTGGTTTCCTCTAAGACTTCAGGATATTCATCCACTTGAACATCAACACTCTCAATAATTCTCTGTGTCCAGTTGTTAAAACACTTGTAAGCCTTACTCCTAGTTGAATAGCCAAGAAATATACCTTCATCACTTTTAGCTTCAAATTTTCTAATATAATCACCTCTCTTAATAAAACATTTTCTTCCAAATATCTTGAAATAGCTAACATTAGGTGATCTTCCATACTAATATTCATAAGGAGTCTTGTCCTTACCTCTTTTTAGCAGAATCCAGTTCATAGTGTAGACAATTGTCCTGACAGCTTCTCTCCAGAAAGTTTTTGCTACACCTCCTCGTGTCAACATCGTCTTAGAAGCTTCAACGACTGACTGATTGTTTCTCTCTATGATACCATTTTGCTGTGGTATCCTCAGTACAGAAAGTTGTCATTTGATACCATTTTCTTCACAATACCTAGTGAATTCCTTAGAAGTAAATTCACCACCTTGATTTGTCCTCAGACACTTTATCTTCTTACCGCTCTCCTTCTTAGCTAAGGCCCTAATGCCTTGAACTTACCAAAAGCTTCAGTCTTATCCTTCAAGAATGTGACCCACATCATCCTTGAGCAATTATCAGTGAAGATCATAAAATATTTGTCACCTTGAATAATTTTTCTTCTTATTGGTCCACAAAGTTCTGTATGAACCAAATCTAACAAATTTTCCGCTGAAAAATATTTTTTCTTGAAAGTTGAGGATGTCATCTTTCCCAATTGGCATTCTTTACATAGAGCATTATCCAGTTTGTCCAACTGAGGCAAACCTCTCACTATCTTGAACTTACTTTAATAATGTTATCAAAGTTTATATGAAAAAATCTCCTCTGCCAAAGCCAACTATAATCTATCTTTTCAATTAAATAGCTGTTGACTTTAGGATTAAGGTGAAATAGGTTACCATTAGTTTTCTTCCCGATTGCAATTAGTTCACCATTGCTGCCATAGATTTTGCACATATCGTTTGTAAACTCCAATGGGTATCCTTTGTCATTGAGTTGTGCCACACTCAAAAAATTATGCTTTAAACCTTCAATCGAGTAGACATCATTTGCACTTCTCTTTCCATTAAGAGAAATGGTTCCCTTACCTTTAACCATGCAGGGTGAGTCATTTCCAAATATTACAACTCCGTCATCAAATTCCTTCAAAGAAAGAAATTTGCTCCAATCACTAGTCATGTGATGTGAACAACCACTATCAATGATCCAATCATCAGAGTTATCCATCCTGGATACTAATGCCTTCTGGTCCGATATGTCCTCTTTAATGGCTACAAACACAATGTCTTCATTAGCATCACCATTAGATTCCTCATCAGTAATACCGCCATCAACAACAATAAGACAATCAATTTTTCCTTTACCCTTATACTTCTTGAATATCTCTCATTTATGCTCATTATCACAATTAGGACAGTTAGTAGCTATGTGTCCAATCTTGTTGCATGCAAAACATTTTAAAGGTAATTTACCTCTATATTTACCTGTACCTCTAGGCAACCACTTGGTCACCAATGCTTCAAGCTCAACTAAACTGTCTTCATCATCAGCTTCTCTACTGGATCTGGATTCATAACTGTGTCTGGCATCTCTAATTTTCCTCACATATGGGTTATAAACAAAAGCTCTAAATGTAAACTCATATTTCTGTACACTGCCATCATAACCATTTAATTGAAAAGTAGTAAGCTTTCCAATGATGGAGTCAAGAGTTACCTTAGTTTTATCAATGGACTTTAGCTCCTGAATGGTTGCAACTCGGATAGCATAGACCGGTAGCAGGGTTCTTAGTACCTTAATGACCATTGTGGCATCTTCCACTATACCTCCTACACTCTTAATTTCACTGACTATCTCTTTTATCCTTTGACCATACTGCTGGATATTCTCACCTTCAGCCATCCACATGTCATAAAAAATTCCTCTTAGACTCTCTTCTTTAGCAATATTAACATGTTCATCACCGCTATGAATCTCTTGAAGTTTTTTCCATACCTCATATGCAGTCTCTAGACCATGAACATCTACAAACTCTGCATCAGACAAAGAACTGATAATAGCCTCTAATGCTTGATGATTTTCTTGTTTCTCTTTCTTCTAATCATCAATTAACATCCTAGTAGGTGCAACATATTTAGTATCGACATGTTCCCGATATTGGCTTCTCAAACTTGATATAAATTTTTATTCTGTCACTCCATATCCTATAGTTCTCTATATTAAAATTCGGACCTTCCTTCTTCATCATGATCTACAAGATCTTTACCTCAAGTTGTTAGGCTTAGAACTTAGAGGACTTGATATGCTCTGATACCAATTGATGGTATGAGGAAAGAATAAGTATCTGGTAAAATACTGAGAGGGGGTGAATTAGTAGATAGAAAAACTAATAATAACTTCACCAATCTCAAAATCAATCTCTCAAAGTAATATTAGAACTATCAATGTAATACCACTGTTAAGATAAAAACTCATAAGATAAACCCATTGACCGTTACAAAAAATTAACAATAAACAACTTTAAACTCATAAACATCCAAGTGCTTTTCCATATATCAATAGACTTCATTTCTCAATTCTTTTAGTTATCATGACCTATCAAAGTAGTTAAGTAAATCAACCATAAGAACATAACCACAAAAACATTCACCACTTGACACAAATATTTTTGACGTGGAAACCCAAATGGGAAAAACCACAGTGAGATGAGACTCACAAGATAACTATCTGAACTCTTCTGAATTTCGCCCTCTTTGGAGCCTAGCCTATTAAATATTTACAAATGTCCTATTAAGAACTGGTCCCATTAGGAACCACCCGGTTAAGGGACTGACTACAATGCCTTGTTAGAAGCAATACCTTGTAAGGAGTAACCTTGGTAGATGATTTGAAAATCGAAGCTAATGGATCACCTTGTTATAGGATTTAAATAGTACCAACCTTGTTAGAGCTTACCCAGTTAGGGGATTTCAATTCTGCTATAATTGATGAAAAACAACAAGAGTTTGCTGATCTATTTGAATAGCATTACACTTGCTTGATCAGATCCTTTTCATGATCCTATCTTCCTTTACTCAAACTACAGATACATCATCCGGTTTGGCAACCACACACTCAATTTATCTTTTCCAACTATTTGCCAACACTAAACCAAACAACTTCATCGACCTTATAAACAAATCAATTAGGTCGGTAACACAACAAAAACCTAATTCTCATAGAGATTACAAACAATTCGGTTCAAGTATGACTGTTAGATTACATATCAATCTCTACACATCAATCAAGAAAACCTTGATCGCTCCTTGATCACCGCTTCATTGAACTTAGTAACTCATCACGGACTTTGCATTATATGCAATATACTTGTTCATTCCCTAGACAAAAATCGTTACATCAACTCACCATTGTCTTCATACAATAATCATATGTGTCATAATCATTGCTGCTCATCATTAGATCATAAACCAATATAACCAATTCACCAAACTTAATCGATTAAGGTTTATCAAAAACAATAGGTAGGGTTTATCGGTTCAACTTTCAAATAGATAGCAATAACGGATCACTCTACAAATTATTCCTATCGATTACAAAACAATATTACAACAATATCATTACCAGTTAATTGACATCAATGACAACATAACATATCATAAATGCAATCTTCATGCAATGGCCAACACCTTAACCCCTACCTTTTTGTCTCTTAGGCCTCTCCCTCTCTACTTTCTTCCCTCTCTCAGTTATCTCTCCCTCTCTTTCTCATCTCCCTCACCCTCTTTCTCTCTTTTGTCTATCTGTCTCTTTCTCTCCCTCTCTCAAATATCTCTCACTCTCTCCCCCTCTCTTCGGTGTCTCTCTCCCACATTCTCTCCCTCCCCCTCCCTTTCTCTTCCTCTGTCAAGTATTTCTTTACCTCTAACTCTCTTTCTCTCAAGTCTCTCTCTTTCTCTCTATCAAGTCTCTCTCTCTCTCTCTCTCTCTCTCTCTCTCTCTCTCTCTCTCTCTCTCTCTCTCTCTCTCTCTCTCTCTCTCTCTCTCTCTCTCTCCCATTATTTATCTCTTAAGTCTCTCTCCCTCTCTGTCTCTATCTCTCTATCTCACTCTCCTCCTCTATCAAGTGTATCACTTTCCCTCTCTTTCCCTACCTCCCCCCCTCTCTCTCTCTCTCCCATTCCTTATCTCTGAAGTCTCTCACTCTCATCCTCTATCTCACTCTCCCCTTCTCTTAGGTGTCTCTCTCTCTCTCTCTCCCATTATCTCCCTCTCTCTTCCCCCTCCCTCTCCCCCTTTCTCATTACCTCTCTTTCTCACTCTCTCCCTCTCTTCACACCCTTCCCTCTCTATTATATTGTATTGTCCTTCCATCCCTTCCTCTCTCTCACTCAGACTCTCTCTATCTCTCACCCTCTCTTTCTCTCTCTCTCACCTTCCCTCCCTCCACCTCTTAGGTATCTCTTTCTCTCTTAATCCCTCTATACACGTCTTATATCTCTCTATATCTTCCAAACTCCCTATATCTCTCTCCCTCCCTCTCTTAGAGGTCTCTATCCCATTCTCTCTCTCTCTCTAAGTCTCTTTCTCTATGTGGCCCTCTATCTCTATATCTCCCTCTATTTACTCTTTCCCTCTCTCTCTCTCTCCCCGTCCCTTTCCCTTTATCTATCTCTATCTCCCACCCTCTCTCTCTATCCATCTCTCTTGTCTCTCCCTCTCAGTCTCTATTTCCCTATCTCACTCTTCTCCTCTCTAAGTTGTATCTCTCTCCCATTCCCTCCCTCTCCTCCCCCTCCCTCTCTAGGGTCATATGGTATTCTTAGGGGTCATATCATATCCTAGGGATCCATGCATGTGTCCTAAGGGCTCATAGGACACCATATGACCCCTTAGGACACCATATGACCCATAACGACACATAAGGGGTCATATGGAGTCCTATGAGCCCTTAGGGAACCATATGACCCAAAATGACACCAAATAGTATCTTAAGGGGTCATAAAATACCATATGACCTCTGAGGACACCATGCAACCCATAACGACACCATATGGAGTCCTAAGGGGTCATAGGAGACTGTATGACCCCTTACGACACCATAAAACCCCTATTTTGGGAAAATGGTATCTCAAACTTGTATTTACATGATGTTACTATTTACAGTAAGTTTTCATTTGATCATGAAATGGTGTGAAATTCTTTCCAAATCTTTTGGTTGGCTAGATAAGAATTTCGGTAAAGTTACGTCGCAAGATCACAACTCGTTTTGAAGATATTAAAATTTTTATTTTGGAGGGGTCTAATGAAAGGTTTCAATTTGATTTTGAGGACTTTATAGGCCTTGAAACACCCTGAAAAGTGGTTTTAAATGGATTAGCCATTTACGAGGCAATAGAGAACTTGGCGATCTTTCCAATGGTTCAAACGGTTCATCAATTAGATACATGGTTCACAAGTTATGGCCTTCAGAAGTTTGTACTCCTGAAATAGGAAATATAATTTGTATCAGACCCACAAATGAGTTGTAAAAGGGAGGGACACATGTTGATATATGTTTTAATACATCATAGGGCATCTAGAAGGGAGATAAGGTCAACTATGCCTTATTGGGTGGTTTTAGCCCATAGTTTTGTAATACAGTTTGACGGTTTCTTGTATTGTATCTCCTATATATGAGGTGCGTGAGATAGAGGTTGTGTGTAAGAGTCTTATGGGTATTGAGTTACCTTTGAATATCTAATTAGTGGTGCTCATGTGAAGAGTTTTCTCTGCAAGTATATTGTAATCTATTTTTATTACGGAATAATATATTTGGGCGGCTTTTGGAGTATGGATTTTTTCTCCCAAAAGGGTTATCCCCACGTAAATCACTGTGTTATGGTTTGAATGTTATTATATCTATTTCTATTTTCTATAACTATTGTGATGATTTGTAAAAAAAAAATTGTTACTCTCTCTCAAGGCTAGTGTAGGAATTTGTTCATCTACTTAACTTCCTAGAAGTAGTATCAGAGCTTGATCACCTTTGGTTTCAGTTTGGGTTGTTGGGTTTTTTGAACTAATCTAGATTTGAGTGGGAGCTTGTGTAGAAGACACTTTTTGATCTTGTTGCAGGAATTTTTAGATGGCAAGCTCTTTAAGGAAAATAGAGGTGGATAAATTTAATGGAACAAATTTTGAGATGTGGAAGATAAAGATGGAAGATCTGCTAATAGATCGAGATCTATGGGATGTTGTCAATGTGAATATCCAAAGGCCCTCAGAACCTACTATGGTGGCTCAATATGATGTTATGGACCAAAAATCCAAGGGTCTAATCAGACTATTCCTAGTAAACTATATTCTGATCAATGTCCATGAAGAAAACACTGCAACGAAACTATGGGATAAGCTTGGTGAAATGTATCAAGTGAAATCTTTATTAAATCTTTTTTTATTGAGGAAGAAATTGTACTCCATGAAGATGGAAGAGGGTGAACGAGTTATAGGCTACCTAGAAGTATTAAATATGTTGGTGGCCCAATTAGTATCTATTGGTGTTAAGATGAATGAAGAGGAGAAATGCCAGATCTTGCTTTGTTCTTTGCCTGATTCATGGGATTCTCTTGTTATGGCTATCGATAGTACTTCTATTGTTTTGAAGTCTAAAGATGTGGTGGGTACCCTACTTGGTGAATAGATGTGAAGGAAGGTATCCCATAGTTCAAAGGAATCCCTAACTATTCTTAGAAAACCTAAGGAGAAAGGCAAGAAGAGTGAGAAGCACGATAAGTCCAAATCGAAAGGGAGATTGAAAGTTCTTCAAAAGTCCAAAGTCATTTTCTCGAATTGAGGTAAATTAGGTCACATCTATAAGGATTGCAAAGAAGAAATGAAGAAGAAAAAGAAGAAGATTGATTCTGATTCTGAGTCCGAAAAGGAAGATGGTGATGCATTCAATGTGGCTTTGCTGACTCATGCAGGTAATGATGCCTGGTTAATTGACTCAGGTGCATCTTTTCATATGACTGCCAATAGAGATTGGTTTTCTGAATATGAAGAATTTAATGGAGGTAAGGTGTACTTGGGTGATGATTCACATTTAAGCATTGTTGGTTGAGGTAAAGTTAGAATCAAGTTTTATGATGGTAGAATAAAAAGGACTAATGGCGTGTTTCATATCCCTAGTTTAAAATGAAATCTATTATCTATGAGAAACTTGATAGATGTAGGTGTGCAGGTAGTCTTTTCTGGAGCAGGATGTAAGATGACTAAGTGCTCTGGTAATTGCTAGAGGTGTTGGGTTCAGCACTTTGTATAAGGTAGACACATACACTGTTGAGTGTAATAGCACTTCTGTAAAAAGTAAATTTGTGGAAGATTTGAGTGTTTCACCTTCAATAGATGGAAATAGCTTTTAGGTACCTAAGGGTGCTCTTTATTCTTAGGAAAAGTTACCTGCAAAGAAGACTATGGCATGGCACCAGAGGCTTGGCCACATTGGAGAAAAGGGTCTAAGAAACTTGACAGATAAAAACCTTGTTGAAGGATTGTTGGTAAATGATTTTGTTGCTTTAAGAAACTTTCTTGAAAAACTCTATTTTACCCTGTAATTAGCAACAAAGTGTTCACAATAGTTGAAGAATCACAAAGAAATGGTAATTCTTCTTTGCATTTGAGAGGGGCAGCTCCCTCGTATAATGGGGGTATTTGGATTTTTCAAAAATTTAAAGAACGAACAATAAAGAAAGATTGAACGCCATATAAGGTATGAATCTAGATTAAAATTAATTCCATATAATCAAGTTTGAGATACCACAACTTGAAATAAACTTCTTCACATTCAATGTTAAAGGGAAAGCATTAGGTAATCATCAATTAAACATAAGAACATTGATAATAACCCATGAGAATAAGTTGAACACACATCCAAATTGATCTCTATTGCTTAATTGCTTGAATAACAATATCCAAGTCTCTTATACAAAGCTTGTGAAAAACTGGAATCCCCCTCACATTGAATAATAATGAGGTATATATAGGTGAAGTGGTAACCACCTGAGGTAACTACCCTAACCACCTTTATAACTACTTTATAACTTCCTCAACTACTTGAAATAACTTCCTCAACTTTGGGAAAAATAACTACTTAGAATAACTACCCAAAATGAGAACTTAGGATAACTACCTCATATGAAAAGAGCCAAGATTATCTCTTATTACAATACAAAAATAGAGATGAGAGAAAGGAAACTCGATCATGAGAGTTATTTACAAAGAAAGACAAAAACATGATGCGAGTAACACAACAAAAATGAAGACTATACAAAATGCAACTCTACACTTATTCTAAGCTAACTCCTTGCGCTGCCGATGAGGCTATCGCTTTTGTAGGCACATTATGTTGTCCAGGTCCTTTGTCTCTGAAGATTCTAAAAAGTTGGATGGCTGAAGTGATAGATTTTCCTTTGGGAATTAGGATGTTGGCTATCCTCATTTTCCATGTCTTCAAGTTTCTATGAATGCCACTTAGTTCTGTCACCATGCTGAGTATTTGAGACATAGAGATTCTCAAGGAAGAGTAAATATCAATCAATTTTTCAATGGTATTTTCATTGAAGTTTGTCCTATTAAAAAGCTGTTGATCTACCATGTTCTGGAAGCTATTCTGTAACACCTGCAAATCTTCCATCAATGTCACATCTGGGAAAAGAGCAGTGAGTTGTCCTTGGAGTTTGGTACACACTTGATCACATGAAAGCATGAGCTTTTCTAACTCTGATGAAACTTGATCTATGATCACTAGTTTCCAGTTAATGCTTTCTATCCATATTTCTAGATATTCTTTTTCATTATTAGGCAGGATTTTCTCAGTTGCAAGGGTGTCCATTCCAATTTCTATCATTTGTTTGAAATCATTCACAATTTCCTTCTAAGCTACTTCCTCTTTCTTGACATTCTTCAAGTCTTTCTCAATAGTATTTTTCTTTATTAAGGCCTCATCATGGATAGATTTTGCTTGGACTAGGAAATCACATGCAAGAGTTTTGACCTTTCTACCCAACCTTTAATTACCTTTCCATAGGCTTGGTACTTTTGAAGATTATCCATAACATTCCTTTCAATTACTCCTTCTAGTGTCAATATAATTGGCTGGCGATCTACACTTAGTGGCATAGTGGAGGTATCAACTACGGATTTCAAGTAAGAAGACAAAGTGTGCACTTGTTGTTTCAATTGATCCTTGGATTGCTTATCCTTTTCACTTCTCTCCACCATTCTGGCTGCCATCACATTAAAGTTCTGAATATCAGACTCATGAGAAGAAGGTCCCATATCAATCTTTGTCACAACAAAGTCTGCAGAGGTGGCCTCATTTGTATCTTTCTCAGATATGGGTTGAGCAATCTCTAAGCACATATTCTTTGAATTTGGATCAGTCTTTATTCTTGAGGATACTTTGAGTTTCTTCAGTTTTTCAGCTCTTCCAAAGAGATCAGATATGCTACTAAATTTAGGTACCACTAGCTTTTCTACCTTCCTCTTCTTCAATAGACTTTGTTCTAACCATGGGAACGAAGAATTTTCTGTAGACTCTTGGATGATTTCCTGTCTTGCTACCATTGTTGTTGTCACCTCTCTGATTTCTTCAAATTGATCGCTTGGATTGCTTGGAAATGATGAATCCATGACTAAAGTATCTTCTTGTGCTTCTTGTTGTAGGGATTCAATAGGAACTAAGGGAGATATGGAATGCATTCCATCATCAAATCGTGTGTCATCCAGAATTTCCACTGGAACTTGATCCTTTACTTGACTTGCAATAGAATTTTCTTCTATGTCTTTTGCTTTGGATTTATTCCTCTTTTGTCGAGGTTCATCACCACATGTGTTCTAAAGATTGTTCCTCTTTGGAGGGTCTTCATCTCCATCACTTCCTTGAGTATTTTGTTGAGAAGGAGTATCCCTAGCTGGAGTATGGAAAGAATGCAGTGAAGTAGAGCTCTCAAGCTGATTTCCTTTTCTTCTTGGAGTTTCGTTTGTTGGTCGAGTAGCAATCATTTGGGCAATCTTCTTCTTAATCCAAGCTTCAGAATTCCTAATTACAAAGCTTGTCCTTTCTCTGACATCCCTCATTTCTGGATTTGCCCAATTCAAATTGGGAAGTGGCTGGGACTGGACTTGCTCAAAATAGATAGGATCAATCACATCAGATCCATCATCTTCAATGCCTTCTATGGTCCAATCCATCTTGAAATCTTTCATTTGCTTCAAAGTCAACCTTGTCCAATCTCTTTTTCTAACCTCGAACTCATCTTCACAATCCTCCCAAAAGTCTTCAAGATTAGGAAAATGAAAATAGCCAGGACCTAACTTTAAGCTATTCTTGACATAATCCTTGCTATCAAAAGGAAACCTCATCTGGTATGGATACAAATTGACCTTGGATAAAGCTTTTTCTGCCTCATCTGCTCTTGAACTTGACTCACATCTATAGTGCCCGAGACAAATAGGGAAAGCTACCCCTTTATTCTTTCTATCTCTACATTTCTTTTGAACTGAAACCAATTGCCAACAAAGCTCAACTAAAATGATCTTATCATCAACATATCTGGGTAACTTGTGTGGATAACCTTCAAATCCTCCTACTCGAAGATAGGTAAATCTTAGAAACTGGATGAAGAAACTTCCATATTTCTTTATCAAATTAGCGGCTTCCTTTGATATTCTGGTGGCAATGTCGCCTTGTAGTAACCTTACTGCCCACATTGTGAAAGCATCATTCACCCGCCTGAAATACATGAAGCTTTCCTCAAGTTGCAATTGCTTGTAATAATGGTAAACTTGAGTTTCTTGATTCAAGACGCCATTAGTACTTAACCCTGGCCATGACCTCAAATTAGCAATAGCATATATCAAGTAAGAGGTCATATGGAAGCGTTGACTCATTTTGAAGTACACTAACTAGTCATGTATCCAGTTACTGATGAGATGGCCCCAGTCAATGAATTGCTTACCGGTAGAGATGACTGTTATGAAGAGATACATCCACATTTCAAACTCAGTGGAGTCAGGACTTCCTGTCACTCTATGGAGTAACAAAATCAAGTAACAAATCTCTTTGATGAAAAGAGAACGATGGAGTGTTTTTGGAAGCTGAGACTATCCTCCTCATGGCACAACCATCCATTCTTTAGCTAGATTGTTGAGGCATTTGCTTCTATTATCGCTGAAGTATTTGTAAGCTTTTTGCTTATCGATGTGAGTGAACTTTTCCTTACATGGCAAACGAAGAATAATAGCTATTGAAATTCCATCAAGTTTGGCCATTAAGGATCTATCTATAGCTCTTATCTCTCTCGCATCTGGATTATATCTTTTTGAGCATTCTAGTACCAAATATGTACATTGAATTGATATGGGAAAACATGCTGCTTCAATCAAGCCGCTTCCTGCCACTCTACAAGACAATTTTGATCTGTCACCTTCCATGAAGAACTTTTTGATCTCCTGCAAATTTATGTGCCCAATCTTGGTATCATGAACCTCTGGAATCATGGTGGTGATCATTGGGGCATACTCCTACTCTTGAGCCTTGTATTTCATGATGATGTGTTTTGCAGATTCTTATACTAAGAAATTCTAAAGCGTCTTTTTATTACCAATTGCAAAAAATTGGAAATTTGTAAACAATGTTTAAAAATATCTCTTGACTCCCTCTTATCCCATAGGGTTGAAAGCTTGAAAGATCATTTAAAACAACACCGTGCTACTGTTAGAATCATTGCATTATGTTTCTTTGGGATAGTTTATTAACAAATCATATCTCTCATTCTCCATATTTCATGATATCTGACACAACTCCTCCTTCAATCTGTATTTGGAAAGAATACTTATAACATATTTAAAGTTCCTTGAGATAGCAAGCATAGGTTTTGAAGTAAACCGACCCAGTATTCTTCAATGCATGAATGATATCGATTTGAACTGAAACTTACATAAGTTCCTCTTTAATCACAAGGAAGTCTTTAAAGCTCTTTTATAACACATTACTCTGCTAGTACAGAAAGTAATCATGCATATCCATTCTTTATGTTTGGAGAACCCTCTACCTATAGCAGGTATCTGTAAGATGACCTCTTCTCTGAAATGCTGCAAGTTGAAGGATATTTCAAACTAAAACAAATCTGACAGAAACCTTGCCATTTGATCACTTGTGTTTTTCTAAATTTCTCATTTCATGCATTCCACGAGATAAGATTTCTTTTGAGTCATTCTATAAAGTTAGTCCTCATTGTATACAATATATAAATAACTTTAAAACTTGATGTGATGACATTCTTTAAAATACTTTGTCGACTTTTGCATGCAGGTCAACCAGAGCACTTCTAATTGCGATGTGAGACAAATGACATCACCAAAATACAAATAGAAGCAATATCATCAATGGCTAAGGAGAAACAATATCACCTAAGGTGGCAAAATACACATTGCACTTTCTCAAACTCTTATCAACATATTCACATTGCGCAGCAATAACAATCATGTGCTGAGAATGACAACCATTTCTTTAAGATTATTTCGATCAAACTGTCTATTTCACCGAGCAAACTGTCTATTTCACCGAGCCAGAGGATTCATGCAATGCTCATGCAGTTATTTCAGCTGCAAATAATATGTAAATAGACATGCACGGCATACATTCTCTTGTCTTGCATATCATCGATAATAAGCAGAATACACATCGAAACATAATACTTCATCTTTGACATTTGCAAGTGCAAGTGAAGTTAGGGGGCACGATAGCATGCATCTTTATCAGCATTCAAAGAAAACAGTGAAGGTAGTTACAAACCAACTTCCACCTTCCTTCCTGGCCATGTGGTGTATTCAATCCGCCAGATGGACGTTCAAGGGGAAGGCGTTGTCTTTTGAAATACTCACATCTTGCCGATGAGAATAGAGAGGATGAAATGTTTGGTAACTTGTTAAAGTTGGCCAACTCACCGATGAAGAAGTTGTCAATATTTAAACCTTGCGTGATTATCTGAAGAAACATATCAGTCACTTATGTTATTCACCAACTTAGCAGTAACAATCAACTCACTTTTTGAACTTGGTGGATATGGGCGCTTTGATTATTCTACTAACCTGCCGCTAATACTTGGTCAACTGCCAACTTAGACCGTTGATGATCATGTTTTACTTTACACTCTTTGAAAATGCCAATAGCAATCCAAGACAATACAATATTATCATTCATTTATTGGCAATTCGAGGGATCATTTAACTTAAAGTTTAGAAGTCAACATGTTACTTTGAATCATATCCTTTACTTTGAAAATGTTCATAGGATTGCAAATACAAATATGAAGAGTTTCTCGATTTTCTCAAAAACATGATTTGTGACCCTTCACCATCATAGCGTGAAGTACAATTATGACTTTTAAAGCTTGGGTGAACTTTGGGAATTCACTTATATTCCTTTTTTTTTAACGAATACATCCAAATATATGACGAACCATTCACACTAAAGTGACTCGTTTTTACATGGAAACAAAGAAGAATTATAGTTGTCAAATTTACAATTAGGATCAACAAGGATTGAATGATTGTAATCTTTAATTTGATTTCTATGAGCATTGCATTTATGGAAAACAAAACCGCGTTCAATTTTACTCGCATTCTCATAAAACTTGTGGTGTTTTGGATCTTATTCAATCTAATGTGTTTGGTCCTGTACATATTCCTTTGATTGGAAAATCTATTGGCATTTGCATGAATATTACATTAATGCTATGTTATGTTGTCATTTATGTCAGTTGAACCAGTGATGGTATTTATGATATTGCTGATATTTTTATTATTATTGATATTGGCTTATAACTAGTAGGAAGAGCTTTGTGGAAGACATTGTAAACCAGTATGTTAAGTTTGTGACTTGAATCGGTAAACCGGTGTATAAGGTTAAACCCTTTTCTATGCAATGTAACCGGTAAACCCTACCAGTTGTTTTCTATTAAACCCTAACTGATCAAGTTTGCTGGTTTAAGATCTAATGATGAGCGGTAATGATGGAGACACATGTGATCATTGAATGAGGATGAGTTCAGATTATTTTGGCATATTTGATCATTTGTTTATTGTCTAGGGAATGAGCAAAGTGGATTGCATCAAATGCATAGCACGTGATGAGTTACAAAGTCCGATGAAGCAGTGATCATGGAGTGGTTGGAATTTTGTTGAAGAATGTGAAGAGATTGTTATGATTTATAATGGTAAAGATTGAACTAACTTGTTTGTATTCTCTATGAGAGAATTAGGTTTTTGTTATGTTACCAACCTAATTGATTTGTATTTAAGGTCGATGAAGTTGTTTGTAAGAGTGTTGGCAAAGTGTTGGCTGAAACCAATTGAGTGTGTGGTTTCCTAACCATAGAATGGATCTACAATTTGCGTAAAAGCATATTGAAGCTTAAAAGGATCTGATCAAGCAAATGTAATGTTATTCAGACAAATCAAGAAAACCTGTTCTTTTCTAACAATTAAAGTAGAATTGAAATCCCCTAACCAGGTAAGCTCTAACAAGCTTGATTACTTATGAAATCCTCTAACAAGGTGGTCCATTAGCTTGGATTCTCAAACCCTCTACCGAGGTTACTCCTAATAGGGTATTTTTCTTTTCATCAAGGCATTTTGTAAATCCCTTAACCAGGTGATTCCTAACAGAATTAGTTCTTAACATGACTTAGTGTAAAAGATTTAATAGGATTGGCTCCTAACAGGGCGAACTTCAGGAGAGTTTAGATAGCTATCCTTGTGAGTCTCATCTCACCATGGTTTTTACCTATTTGGGTTTTCAATCTAAAAAAATTTGTGTCAAGTGGTGAATAATTTGTGGTTATGATCTTATTTGTTGATTTGTTTGACTACCTAACTATTTTGATAAGGCATGATAACTGGAAGCATTGAGAGATTGAATTTGTTTACTGTTAAGCTGTTATAACAGTTAACCGGTTGATGTTGAGTATTGATCTTGATAAGTGAAAGTTTACTTTGTGAGTTTGATTTTGAGATTGGGGAGTTTGTATCAGTTTTTTAGTATACTGATTCACCCCCCCCCCCCCTTTAGTATTTTACCAGATACTTATACTTTCATCATACCATCAAAATCCACATATTATATTTCATTTATTGATGATTCTAGTATGACATGGGTATTTTTTCTAAAGAGTAAATCTGAAGTTTTCAGTCAATTTAAATAATTTAAAGCAATATCAGTTGAGTTGCAGACTCGAAAGAAAATTAAAATTTTGAGGACTGATAATGGCAGTGAATTTTTCTCTAATTATTTTGATATATTATGTAAAGACTATGTCATTAATAGACAGAAGATAACTCTATATTCTCCATGACAAAATGGAGTTGTAGAAAATAATGAATAGGGCACTAATGAAAAAGGCTAGGAGTATGTTGAGTGGTGCTAGTCTAGAACAATTTTTTTGGGTTGAAGCTATTGCTACTACTTGCTACCTGATTAACAGGTCTCCTACATCAGCCCTTGTTGATAAAACACCTATGGAAACATGGTTGGGTCACAATCCTTCATTAAGACATCTTAGAGTTTTTGGTTGTGAGGCATATGCACATGTGCCAAAGGAGAAGCGAATAAAGTTAGATAACGAGGCTATGAATTGTATCTTTATCGGGTATAGTTATGGTGTAAAAGGATACAAGCTTTGGGACCCTTTTGCACAAAAGGTAATTCATAGTAGAAGTGTTATTTTTTAAGAAATTAAGTCCACTTTTGTTACATTGTAGCCAGAATAGACTAAAAAGGAAGATGTCATTCAAATTCCTTCTACACCTGAAAGAGTTTAATCGAGAGCCCCAGATAGGCAAGAAGTTGAGAAGGGCTCGTCTAGGTCTAAATCTTCAGAAGAGGAGGAAGAACTTCCAACTTAGCTTGTTCAAAGGTCTATAAGACATAGAATCTTGGAAATATGTAGGAATTGATAATGTGTTGTCATTGATGTCAACACTGCTCTAGTTGGTTGTTGACCTGCTCCGGTTGAACATGGTTTTGGCAGAGGTTATTAGATATTCTACTCCAGTATGTTCTTTTTTTCTTGGATTTTATTTTGGAAGGATATTCATGATGATTATATGTATATCATATTCGATTCGTTCATGATTCGGTGCTCCAGAAGCTATTGATTATATTTTAGTCTGTCAGTTGATGTTCTTGGTCCCGGTTGGTGATATTTGATGAAATGGTTAAGTGGTTTTGATGTGGCTTCTATAATTGGTTCTTAACATGCTAAAAGTGTTCTTGATTGTGTCCCAATTATTTGGTGGGTTTGCATTGGCTAGCGTGAAGATTTGGTGATCCTCTTTGTGTCCGGTAGGATATTCTGTGTTATTAACACTAAGGGATTTTATCGGTTGGTGTAACATGTTGAGGTTGATCCAGAATCCTCTCCTAAAGCATTTGATGATTTGATGATGTTATTTAGGTCCTTGGCCGACATGGGTTGTGATCCATTTTTTGTTTTATACATTGTAATGATAAATATATTTTAGGGTGGCCGACCTACTTGTTTAGGTCTATGTAACATATAAATATAATTGTAAGATCTCATTGTAGATCATAGATAGATGGTTAGACACATACATGAGAAATTAATGCATATATTTAGATGTGAAATAAGGTCTGCAAGGTTGATAGAGGTTTCTAATCAAGTTGTATGAGGATTCAGACCTCTGGTTGTGTCACAGGCAATGTGCTTAACCAAAACTATAACCAAGCATTAGGAGATGTTATTTCCTTAGTTTATTTCCTCTTGATTATAGTCTGATGATTATGTAAGTCTGTGATAATTCCCTTTTGTGTTGAAGAGTGTCCTCTAGGTGGTTGGCTTGATTGCAAGTGCAATTCCCATTGTAATATTTTCACATACTACTGCAAAAGTATTATCTAATTATGGGTAGGGTTTCCTACCGTGGTTTTTCCCTTCATCGATTTTTCCATGCCAAAGTATTGGTGTTTTGTGTTGTGTACTCTCATGATTTATCTTTCACGGTGATGTTCTCATTTTTCTCTGGTAGAAGGTTTATAATTTGCAATAATTGTTTACTTGTGGAAAACCAATTCACCCCCCACCTCTCAGTTTTCCTCTAGTTCATTCTAACATAGACAACCACCTAAAAGGTATTCACTTGATGATTGGAGATGTATTTTTTCTTTGAATACTAATATTGATGAATTGAAATTTGTAGAAGAGACATTAGGTATGAATGATGCAGAATCCTAGAAGATTACTATGGAAGAAGAAATGACAACTTTGAAAAAGAATGATACATGGGATATATGAAGGCCTGTTGGTTGGAAATGGGTGTTCAAGAAAAAAAATAGTTCAGATGTAAGCATTAAGAAGTATAAACCAAGGTTGGTTGCAAAAGGCTACTCTTAGGTTGAGGGTGTTCATTATGGTGAGATATTTTTTCTTGTTGCCAAAATGACATCCAGTAGATTTTTTTTTTCAGTTGTTGCTTCTTATGATTCAGAGGTTGAGAAAATGGATGTGAAAATTTATTTCCTTCATGGTGATTTGGAGGAGGATATTTATATGACAGAACCGAAGCACTATGTGGTGAAAGGTAAAAGTAATTTGGTCTGTAAATTAAAGAAATCCCTTTATGGCCTCAAATAGAGTCCTAGGATGTGGTACCATAAATTTGATACATATATGTTGAGTTTGGGATTTGAGCATTCTAAATCAGATCACTGTGTTTATTATAAATCTGATGGCGATAATTTTCTGTACATTGCATTGTATGTTGATGATATGTTATTCATTGGTAAAGGGAATGGTATGATTTCAGAAGCGAAGTCTCGACTCATTTCTTAATTTAAAATGAAAGATCTTGGTGCAATGAAAAACATTCTTGGGATGGAAATTAAAAGAGATAGAGTGAACAAAAAGCTATGGCTAGGCTGGAGTAAGTATGTGAATTCAGTATTATAGAGGTTCAACATGCATGATTGTAGACCATTGTATGTTCCTTTTATAGCTGCAATAAAATTATCTATTGTTAATTGTCCTACATCCCCATCAGATATGGAAGACATGAGAAGAGTGCCTTACCAAAGTGCAATTAGAAGTTTGATGTATGTTATGGTCTATACTAGACCAGACATTTCCCAAGCAGTGGGAGTTTTGTCCAAATATATGTCTAGTCCTGGTAGAGTTCATTGGGATGCAGTCAAAAGAGTCTTCAGATATTTGAAGGGTAACTCAAATTATTCTTTGTGTTATCATGGTAATTAAGTTGGAGATGTGATTTCCCTTGATATTGATGGTTATGTGGATTCAGACTGGATAGGTGATATCGATAGCAGAAGATCCACCAGTGCTTATGTGTTTAATTTATTTGGTGGTGCAATTCGTGGGTAAGCAATAGACTATGGTTGCTTTGTCCACTACTGAAGTAGAGTATATGGCAGCTACTCATGCTTGTAAAGAGGTCATTTAACTTAAGAGACTGTATTCAAAAATTGGAATAAAACAAGGAGTTGTGATAGTCAGAGTGCGATCTACCTAGCTAAGAACCCAACATTTCATGCATGGACCAAGAACATTGATGTTCAATATCATTTTGTAAGAGATGTGGTTGAAGATGGCAGGGTGAAGTTGGTTAAGGTAGACACTTTGATGAATGTTGTAGATTATTTAACTAAGGCTATGGGCACAAAGAAGTTTAGATGGTACTCGAAGTCTATGGGCCACATGGCCCCTAGCAATTGATTCATTATGTTGATACTCCCTTACCTCTTGCAAGGTGTTTGACAACTGGGAGATTTGTTGGTAAAATGGTGTCTCAACCTTGCATTTAAATGAGGTTACTATTTATAGTAAATTTTCATTTGAGCATGAAATGGTGTGAAATTATCCCCCAATGTTCTAGTTGGCTAGACAAGCATTCCGATAAAGTTACATGGCAAGATCACAACTAGTTTTGAAGATATTAAATTTTCTATTTTGGAGAGGTCCAATGAAAGGTTTAAATTTGATTTTGAGGACTTTAGAGGCCCTAAAATGGCTTTAAAAATGAACGTAAATTACATATTTTACGAGGCAAAAGAGAACTTCATGATCTTTCTGATGCTTCAAACGGTTCATCAATCAGACACACGACTCACAAGTTATGGCCTCCGGATGTTTGTACTCCTGAAATAGGAAATATAGTTAGTATCGAACACATATTTGAGCTGTAAAAGGGAGGGATATGTCTTGATGTGTGTTTTAACACATCATAGGGAATATAGAATGGAGATAAGGTTAGCTACACCTTATTGGGTGGTTTTAGCTCATGGTTTTGTAATACAATTCGACAGCTTCTTGTATTGTATCTCCTATATACGAGGTGCGCGAGATAGAGGTTGTGTGTAAGAGTCTTATGGCTATTGAGTTGCCTCTGAATCTTTGATTAGTGGTACTCTTGCGAAGAGTTTTCTCTACAAGTATATATTAATTTTTTTTAATTGCAGAATAATATATTGGAAGGCTTTTGGAGTGTGGGGTGTTTCTCCCAAAAGGGTTTTCCCCACATAAATCATGGTGTTATCGTTTGAATGTTATTATATATATATATATTTTTCTGTAACTGTTGTGATGATTTGTAAATTTTTTTGCATTACTCTCCTCCCAAGGTTAGTGTAGGAATTTATTCTGCTACTTAACTTCCTTACACCCTAACAACACCATATGGTGTTCTAAGGGGTCATATGGTGTCCTAGGGGTCATAGGACACCATATGATACATAATGACAACATATGTTCTCCTAAAGGGTCATATGGTGTCCTAAGGGGTCACAAGACACCATATGACCCTTAGGAAACAATATGAACCCTAACGACACATAAGGGGTCATAGGACACCATATGATCCCTTAGCACACCATAGGACCTATAACGACACAAAATAGTATCCTAAAGAGTCATAAAACATTATTTGACCCCTTAGGACACCATATGGTGTTGTTATGGGTCGTATGGTTCTCTAAAGGGTCATATGGCATCCCATGACCTCTTTGGATACCATAAAGCATTGTTATGGGTTGTATGGTGTCCTAAGGTGTCATAGGACACCATATGACCTCTTAAAAAACAATATGACCCCTAACAAAAGCTAAGGGGTCATATGGTGTCCTAAGGGGTCATAGGACACCATATGACCCCTTAAGACAACATACAACCCATAACAATACCATATGGAGTCCTAAGGGGTCATAGAACACAATATGACCCCTTATGACACCATATAGCCCATAACGATAGCTAAGGGGTCATAGAACACAATATGACCCCTTATGACACCATATAACCCATAACGACAGCTAAGGGGTCATAGGACACCATATGACCCCTTAGCACATCATACAACTCATAATGACACCAAATAGTGTCTAAGGGGTCATAGAACACCATATGACCTCTTAGGATACCATACGACCCATAACGATACCATATATCATATTGAGTCCTAAGGGGTCATATGGTGTCCTAAGGGGTCATAGGAGACCATATGACGATAACAACACATAGGGGGTCATATGGTGTCCGAAGGGATCATAGGACACCATATGAACCCTTAAGACACCATACGACCCATAACAACACCATATGGTGTCCTTAGGGGTCATATGGTCTCTTAAGGGGTCATCGAACACCATATGACCCCTTAGGACACCATACAACCCATAACAACACCATATAACAACCCCAAATGGTTTCCTAAGGGGTTATATGGTGTTCTAGGGGGTCATAGAGAACCATATGACCTTTTAGGAAACCATATGACCCATAACGACACCATATGAAGTTCTAATGGGTCATATGGTGTCCTAAGGGGTCGTAGGACACCATATAACCATTTAGGACACTAAACAAACCCCTAACAACACCACATGGTGTCCTAAGGAGTCATATGGTTTCCTAAGGGGTCATAAGACCCCATATGACCCCTTAGGAAACCATACAACACATAACGACACCATATGGTGTCCTAACAGGTCATAGGACACCATATGACCTCTTAGGACACAATATGACCCCTAAGGACAATTAAAGGGTCATATGGTGTCCTATGGGATTATAGAACACCATATGACCCCTTATGACACAATACGACCCATAACAACACCATATTATGTCCTAAGTGGTCATATGGTGTCCAGAGGGTATTACCCCTTAGGACACCATGTGGTCTCTATTTCTTTCCCTCCAACTCTTTTTACCTATCTCCCTCCCAACCCCCTTCTCCCTCTCACCCTCTATCTCTATCTCTCTCTCTCTCATTATCTCCCCCTCTCTCTCTATCTCTCTCTCCATCTCTCCCTACCCCTCCCTTTTTCTTTCTCTATCTCTCTCTCTATCAAGTTTCTCTCTCCCATTATTTCCATTCTCTCCATTATTTCCCTCTCTCCCTCCCTCCCCATCCCTATCTCTCCCCTCTCTCCCTATCTCCCTTGCCTTCCTTTCTCTCTCTCTCTCTCTCTCTCTCTCTCTCTCTCTCTCTCTCTCTCTCTCTCTCTCCCTCTTTTCCCCTTTTTCTCTCTCTCCTTCCCCCATCCTCTACCTTGCCTCTCCCTCTATCCCTCCCATTCTTTCCCTCTCTACCCTTCTCTCCCTCTATCTCTCTCTCTCTCTCTCCCTCTACCAAGTCTATCTCTCCCCCTCTCTCTTAGATGTCTCTATTTCCTATTCTCTTCATCTTTCCCTCTCTCCCTCCCCCATCCTCTCTATTCCCTCTCCATCTCTCCCCATTTTTTCCCTCCCCCTCTCTCAAGTCTCTCTCTCTCACATTCTTACCCTTTCTCCCTTTCTCTTTCTCTCTCAAGTCTCTCTCTCTTTCCGTCTAACACTCTTTCTTTCTCTCCTATTCTCTTTCTCTTTCTCTCTCAAGTATCTCTCCCTCTCAACCTCTCTTTCTCTCTCTCCCTCTCTCCTTGCCAAGCCTAACTCAAGAGAGAGAGAGACCTAAGAGAGAGATATAGAGACTAAGTGAGAGGGAGGAAGGGATATAAAATGAGTATGAGACTAGAGAAAGAGCCCAGGTGATAGAGAGGGGTGGAGAAAGGGAAGGATTGAGATAGAGAGGGAGGGAGGGAGGAAGGTATGGATCTTGACTTTTGTCTTTCTCACTTCATCCCTCCTTCCTTCCCTATCTATTTTTCTTTATCACACACTCTTAAAAATCCCTCTCTTTCTCTCTACCTACCACTCTTATCATCCCTCACTACTTTTAACTCCCCTAACTCTCTACATCCTTCCCTTCATACTCTCTCTCTCTAAATATCCCCTCCACTTCCATATTGCTAACCTATCTAAATATCTCTCTCCTTCTCTTTTCACCTCTCTCTATCTATCTATCTAGGTATTTATATAAATATTTTAAGGGAGAACTGCAAAAAGGTAGGTAGATTATGTAGCTAATAAGAGCTTAGTGATTACTGAAATTTGATTATGTTTGAGAAATTATAATATCTAAAGCTTGGGGAGAGAGGAGAGAGGAGAGAGTGAGATAGAGAGAGGTGAAGAGAGGATGAGAGAGATAGGAAAATAGATAGGTCTAGATCTTAGGGGAGACAAATAGTGTGAGCTAGAGAGATAGCAAGTGAATGACGATATGTAAGCCTTTTGATTACTCAAATTTGACTGTCTAAATAATTATAGGATCTCCTAAAATATAGAATTTGCATTATGACTCCTAGAGATGTGAAACCACTCTCAAACATCCTGACAATATATACATAAAATATTGCTTAAAGTATAAGTGGCATTTCTCTTTCTTATACTTAAATGTTATATTTTATGTAAATATCCTATTGAAAAACCTAATGGAATGCTAGATGGATTGCATACAATATATCCTAGAGATGTAAAAGCACTCTCAAACATCCTGAAAATATATACATAAAATATAACTTAAAGTATAAGAAAGATAAAAGACAAATAGAAATGTCACTTATAATTAAATGTTATATTTTATGTATATATCATGCTGATAAACCTAATGGAATGTTAAATGAATTGCATACAAGTCCATATAACTAATCTAACTTTATCAATTTGAACCCCATACATGGTTTGTCTTCTTAAAACCCCATACATGGTTTTGTTTATTAAAACCCCGTACGCGCTTCATATTCAAAATACCCCATACGTGCTTTAGTTTATTTAGGCTTGTGAATAGGCTTGGATGACAAAGATACAAGTTGGAAGTTTGATTTCCTTTTATTTCCCTCCTTTTTGATGTGTTTTGTTTTGTCAACTTGGTTTCTCAACTTTGTCATCATCAGGGTTGGACTTCATCAAATGGGTATTTCTAAAATTGCCACCATACTTTCACCCATCTTCTGAGCTTTCTAACCATATATTTTTTTTAATTTGAACAACAATAACATATTATTCTTGAATTTCTTTTGGCAGTATCTCCATAGTTCTCAAAGACATATGTGTGCCATTTTTTTAATAGCTTTTGATACAATAATGCAATTTTTTTTTTTAAATTTATTGTAGTGCACTTGATTCTTTACATTTTTTTTTTAAATTGCATTTTCTATTATTTTGGTGCAAGTTATGCTTCACACACGAATAGGTACCTGATTTTTAGGATGTGATCGATTCAAAAAATCATTAAAAAAAATAATCAACAAAAAACTACAAACAAATACACAACTTATAGTTTTCACTCTTAACTATCTTTCTACCAAAGGATTTGTCAAAATACTAAATCTAACTATGATTTTTTTGATGTGCATGTCAGACACAATGTTATGTTTTTTAGAAAAAATCAGGATTTGTTTTTCGTGCGCAAAGGATTTGACTCCCTTAATCTTATCCAATTTTTAAAAACATTATTAGTTTAGAAACTAGATTCACACTAATACAATCTTTGTTCTTTGAGTATCTTCATATCTTGGGTGGATGACTCTCAACTTTCTCCTCCAAGTTTAGGTTTACCTAATTTCAAAAAAAAAAGAAAAAAAAAAGAAAAAAAGTGTCCACTTATACCCCCATTTTGCACACCATCTTGGTGCACTTACTCTCTTCTTAGTCAAAATAGATAAATTTATTCTCATTTCGTCTTTGTACTCAACTCCTTTAACATCCCATTGAACAAATTTTGTCCATATGAACACAACCTCCTGTCGATCTCTTGTTATGACAACCATGCAATTTAATCAATAAATAACTAATTTTTTTTATATAGTTTCAATTTTTTACTTTTCTTCTACACTTATAAAATTTCTCCTATTTCATTACCAAAAAGTGATAGGAATGACATGAAGAAGAATAAAAATGGAAAAAAAAGACAATCAATGGGCCAAACAAGTAACACATTTTGGTCTCATCATTTCCCCCCAGCTGAGGGTTTTGCATGTCCCCATGCAAAAAGAGTATAGTTACAGACCTAGTGGAGAAACCAATTTCTACAGATTAATGGCAATTTTATGAAGCCATTGTTGTCTCATTTTCTTTATGATTTGTTCATGTTCATGGACTGGCTTGCAAGGCTCTTTACTAGCAATCACCTGTTCAATTTCAACTTTAAGCATACTAATTTCTTCTACTTGAGAATAGTTGGTAACTTGTGCTTCCTGAAGTTGGGCTTTAAGTAGTTGAATCTCCTCCTTCAATTGGACAATTGAATCCCTTAAACCCCAAATTTCCTCTTTTTTCAGCAAAAGTTCTTGCTTTTCCTTTATGTTTTCCACCATTTCATTCAACCTCTTTTCCTCAATATGGGTAATGATAGGGGCTTTGATTGAGTCCTTTAACATCTATTCCTGAAAAATCTACCTAACCAATGTTAATGTCAAGAATATCTTCATTGTCCACCTATTTTTCCTTGTTTTGTGTATGTTGAATATCCTAGTTAACATTCCCTAGCTATGTTACAAACATTTCTTCTTGACCCATTATGTGTGGGGAAGCGGTATGTTCAATTCCATCATATGCTTTAGTTATGTCTTCTCCCATATCGGGATGTTCAACTATATTTTCATTATTAGAGTTAAGGACTTCTTCATCCTGGCCAAACTCAATATTGTTTGTGTATGCTACATCAAGAATAGGGGACTCATGTTGTTTTGGCTATGCTTCCTTTGTTTTTCTCCACTTGCTATGTCTTAGTTCCGGACTCATATTCCCCTATTCCTTGATCGCTTCTACTAAAATATGCAAATCCTTAACAAATTATTTTCTATCTCACCATTTCAGTAGCTACATTAGCCAAATTCTTTAATTGATCCTTATGTGCAATTTTTTGTGTTTCACTATTACCACTGGGGGTAATAGGGGGCTTAGTTAGAGGTGACCCTGAAGATAACTTCCTTTTACATCTAGAGTCTGAGTTTTAGTGTTTGGTTCCTTTAGACCTAGCACTTGAGATTCTCATTTGATATGGGCTTTGGACTTGTTTACTACTAGAATCTAGGAGTTTCCTAATTTGCCTCTTAAAATCCCTCTTTTTTGGAGTGCTGAAAGAAGTACTAGGGTTTTTTTCGGATGCCAAGTTTTCATCATCTTCACTAGGAGAACTCTCTTCTTCCTTAGCAGGACTATCTTCCCATTCATATACCTCTTCTTCAAAAGGTCCTTCCTTGTCAAAAGACACCTCCTATTCAAAACTCTTGGAAGCAGTATCATTACTAACAAAGGATCCCAGTCACCTAGGGGAGAAACTGTTTGTAATTTCCTAATGACCAACAACCTAATAAGACCATGATGAGCTACAAAACTACTATGCCCCTGTTCAACATATTTACTTATATTTTGTAGGAAAGAATACAAAAAAAAGGAATGTTGACAAGCATAACTCTCTACAAATGTAACATTAAGCAAAAATGGTGTGCAAAAGCATAATAGTACCTTTCTTTGTATGTTATATACCAGATAATGAATTTTGGTACATCCTTCCAATAGTTTGGAAGTAAAGACAATTTTGTGCCTTGTCTAGATACCATTAGAACAAATTCTCTCTTGTCTAAAAACCACTTCTGCATTGGTTTAAGATTTGTCACCTTTATTAAGCTATCTGGAAAATAATTATCCCTGGTTACGGGAAAACCAAGAACTTCAGCAATGGACTCTATTGTAACAAAAATGGTTAAAACTTGAACAACTGCTTGATATCGAGAGAGACTCAATGCAAATTCTCAGGACACTTTCTTATTATATCCTCTTAATATCTTGAAATAGACATCCCATTGCACTTGTTTAAAGATTGTATATTTCTTGTTGTGCTTCAGATCCCTTAGCTCATCCATAGACATGGGTTCATACCAGGGATGCCTAACTCTTGACAATGTTTTACTAGGAAGTTTTTTTGAAACAACCTTCTAAATCAAAACCAATTTCTACAGAAAGAAACAAAATTTCTAGGGAAAATAGACAATTTGTTAAGGAGACGGTTGCAGTAGATGACATGAATAAAAAAATACCTAGTGGTAGTTTGTAAGTGGGTACATATTATGATGATGCAGATAGGGGGTTTTAGTAATAATGGTAAAAGTACAATCATAAAAAGGGGAGATTTCTTAGTGACAAAAATTGCATCCCCCCCTAGCTAAGAAAATGACCTTGTTAGAATAATTGATGGATAACTAAGAGGGGGGGGGGGGAATTAGTTGTCAACAGATTATATTAATCAAACAACTATATAACCTTTAACTAGAGCACATAAAGATTGAATACTGGAATATCAGAAATAGATGCCAGTAAGTAATAAAACTTAAGAATGAAATAGAGAATTAACACAATGCAACCATACCACATAACACCATGATTTGCACATGGGAAACCCAATAAAGGGAAAAACCATGGTGGGAAGCCTACTGACAGTTAGATAATACTTCTACAGAAAGTATGTGATACAATAAGGGGCCTGCACATACAGGAAGGCACAGTGCCTAGAGCATACTGCTCATTACAAAGGAGTCTCACTGACTACAAAGAGGTTATAACCACCTCAATATAATTGGACAACAATCCATAAGAATGATCTGCCAATGATAGAATCTACTATGCCCGATTACAGTCCCGGTTAAGCTCAATACCGGAGGCCTTTGACCTCTTACATAAACCCAATTCGATCACTTATGATCGATCGAATCTCCTTCGCATATGATCTTTCATTCCATGACCATGACCACCACAATCTACAATGAGATCTTACATCAATTTATACAAACCCTAAGGCCTAAAAAAATTAGGTTGGCCACCTAAAAGATATTACAATAAGATCATTACATTCATCCACATTACAATGATATACCATGTCAGCTTTAGACCAAAACAACATTAACCAATCTATAAATCATCCCCGTAATGTTTAGAGAACACATAACATGATATCGGTCAATAACCTGGACCCAAATAGATTCACCATGCCAAAGATATTTCCCCAATCCATCAAGGCATGAACAAATATCACCTTCTGCATCCTGAATTCCATCTAGAATCTGCACCGACACCACTTATGCATCCTATCAAAGATTCTCAATAAAATCTCTGTCGGTTAAACCTTAAACCCTTACTGGTATAGGCTTACTAGAGCATATGATAGCATCTGATCATTAATTCAATACCAAATAACAAAAAAATACTCCAGAAACATCAAACCAAACATATTCCATTGATCCAAACATGTCGGTAGTATCCAACTGATAGTCCCTTTTGTTGGCAACACTAGTTCTTCTAGTGGTAACTAAAATCTGTTTGTCGGTAACCAATCATAATAGCTAGTGTTGACATCAATGACAAAATATCAATGCAACACATTATCAATTCCTTCATGTAGCCAACAATCTCCCCCTTTGGCATTGATGGCATCACTAGATGTGAAAAAGAAAACATCTAAGTGCCAAGAAATGTCAAAAAAAATTCTCATAGAAGATATAATAATGAAAAACTTAAAGATCCCAGCAGCTCCCTCTGAGGAGTGTAGTCCAATCTGAAACTAATCTGAATCTCTCTCCCATATGACATTATTTTTCACATATAACTCTCCTCCTTTGACATCAATGCCAAAGATATGACATAGATATCAAAATCATGTGAATCTCAAAGTTGACTACTCCCCCTGAGTAGTAGCACCACTTCATTAATCCGAAGCAAAAAATAAAGCTGATGATGCATACCAGACTGATGCTCTGCTCCATCAATTAATTTTCTGTCAAAGGGGTAGACACCCCTAACCTGTCTCTCAAATATTCAAATGATTCCTTAGATAATGGTTTAGTGAATATATCTGCAATTTTCTCTTTAGTGTTCACATAAACCAATTTGACTTCCTTTTCTTCCACCTTTTCCTTCAGAAAGTTATATTTTATTGAAATGTGCTTAGTCTTAGAGTGAAATACCGGATCCTTAGATATGTCAATAGTTGTAGAGTTATCACAACAGATAACTACCATTTCACTACAATTTACCTTGATATCCTTTAACATTTACTTCATCCACAAGACTTGGGTGCAATTAGTTGTTGCTGCAATATATTCAACTTTTGTAATAGATAAAGAAATGCATGACTATTTTTTGTTGATCCATGAAACCAATTTCTTTCCAAGAAAGAAAGCTCCACCGAAAGTGCTCTTTTGGTCATCAGTATCTCCTATCCAATCTACATCTGTATATGCACATAAAGTGAATTAATCATCTCTAGAGTACCATAAGCCATATTCTATTGTTCCTTGCAAATACCAGAATATCCTCTTTACTGCATATTCATGATTTTATTTAGGATTACTTTGATATCTTTAAACAATACTTACTGCATTCATAATATCTGGTCCAGTCTGAGTTGGATATAACAAGCCACCAATCATAGACTTATACCTTGTCGAATTTACAAGTGCAGATGTGTATTTGGTAGATAATTTCTCACTTGTCACCGTAGGAGTACTTATCAGTTTGGAATTATCCATACCAAAATTCTTCAACAATTCCCTTAGATGCTTAGTTTGACAGATAAAAATGCCTTTGTCAGTTTGGGTAATATACAAACCTAAGAAAAATATCATCTCACTAGTCATAGACATTTCAAATTCATTCTTCATATTATTAGAGAATTCCATGCACAATTTATCTTCACCTCCAAATATCATATCATAAAAAAATACTCCAATAATTAGAATATCATCATCAGTGATCTTGTAATATAAATTATTGTTAGCACTGCCTTTGGTAAAGTCAAGCTTCAAAACATATTTATCCAACCTTGCATACCAAGCTCTAGGAGCTTGTTTCAATCCATATATTGCTTTCCTTAACCTGCAAACCATATCTTTGTCATCTATCAATGAAAATCCTTCAGGCTGCACAATGTATACTTCTTCCTCAAGTTCACCATTCAAAAATGCACATTTAACATCCATTTGATAGAACTTATAGTTCTTGTATGTTGCATAGGCAAGAAATAGTCTAACAACTTCAATTCTATCTACTGGTGCAAATGTCTCACCATAATAAATTCCTTCCATTTGAGAATGTCCTTTACAAACCAGTCTAGCCTTATTTCTTACAGCTTGACCATCCTTATTTAGTTTATTTCTAAAAACCCATTTATTTCCAAGAACATTCTTATTTTTGGGTCGGGGAACTAAAGTCCAAGTCTTATTCTTCTCTATCTAATCTAATTCATCTTCCATAGCCTTTAACCAATATTTATCTTTACAAGCTTCAATAACAAATGTCGGTTCAATTTGAGAAATAAGACATACCTCTTCATTTGCCAATCTTCTACTTGTCATAACTCCCTTGTTCCTATCTCCAATGATTTGATCTTCAAAATGATTTAATCTTACATACCTTGGTGTCTTCTAAACTTCAGGTTCTCTATTCCGATCATCAGTGACAGCTGAATTTTCTAATTGTACTGATGTAACTGTCTCAGTGTCTTGTACTGGTTGAGGCATTGCCATATCAGTTATGATCACTTCAACTATAGGTTCTCTGTCATATGATATAGATTGATCTATGTATTTCTCATCCACTTTTCACATTTGTGCTCTCCACAATTTTCTGTAATCTTTTGTTATAACATCTAGATATTCTTTGCTTTGAATTGAATATCCAAGAAATATCCCTTCATCATGTCTAGGATAAAACTTCCCAATTGAATCATCCATTTTGACCCTTTTGATATAACATTTAATTCCAAAAGTTATGAAATATTTAAGAGTGGGTGTATGTCCAAACCATAATTCAGAAGGAGTCTTACCGGTTTCACCTTTGATATGAACTTTGTTGAGTGTGTAGACTGTTGTACTCATTGCTTCTCTCTAGTAGATGTAAGACAATTTGGCTTCCATCATCACAGTTCTTGTTGCATCCAAAATGATTATATTCTTCCTTTCAACTACTCTATTCTACGGAGGAGTCGGGGTGTAGATAACTATCTCCTAATTCCATTTATCTCACAATAACTATTAAATTTATGAGATGTGAACTCACTGCCTTGACTTGATCTTAGAAATTTGATTTTCAATCTATTTTGTTTCTACCTTTTCTTTAAAGATCTTGAATTTCTCAAAAGCTTCAGACTTCTCCCTTAGAAAAGTCACCCACATCATTCTAGAATAATCATCAATTATTAACATGAAGTACCTATCACCTTGAAAGCTTCTGGTCCTTGCTGGACCACATAAGTTAGTATGAATCAAATCAAGCACATCATTATATTTATCATGTATGCTCTTAAAAGAAGTTCTAACTTGCTTTCCCAATTGACATTCCTTACATAGCGTATTATGAGGCTTTACAATCTTAGGTATATCTCTAACTGCCTTTGTTGAACTGATCTTAACAATACAATCAAAATCAACATGACACAACCTCTTATGCCATAACCAACTCTCATCAATATGAGCAATCAAACATGTCTTATCACCGGTATTCAAGTGAAAGATATTACCTCCATTCTAAGTACCGGTTGCAATCTCCAAACTAGTTTTGTTAATGATTTTGCATTTTCTATCTTTGAACTGAAGTTGGAATCCCTTATCCACCAATTGACCAACACCTAAAATATTATGCTTTAAACCTTGTACATAGTAGACATTATCAGTATTATGCTTGCCATCCAAAGAAATAATACCTCTACCTTTGATCATACATGCTTTGTCATCCCCAAATATGACTAGACCGCCATTGTATTCTTGCAGGCATAGAAATTTTCTTTTATCTCCAGTCATATGATGTGAGCATCCACTACTAATTACCCATTCATCCTTGTCTTGAACTTTTGCTACTAGGGCCTTATCTTCATTCTTGATAACCAGTTTTGGTTCATCTTCCTTTATAGCATACAACACCCATTCCTTTTCACTGTTGGATCTGCTAGCAGAGTTTCTTGATGGTTTATCATTTGAGTCATCACTTACTCCTTCCTCGTTCGCTATGTAGCATAGTTTATTTTTCTTGAATCTATATTTGTTTTGATTAGGATTAAATGATTTCTGAACTCTTTCTTCAAATCTCTCATTCCTTTCAAGACATCTAGATGCAAAATGACCAATCTTATTACATGCAAAACATTTAAAAGGTGTTTTTCCTTCATACTTACTTCTTGTCGGTCCTTTAGGTACTCTTCTAACAAATAAGGCTTCAAGTTGCTCAAATTATTCATCCTCTTTCCTCATATCTTCCAATTATTTTGCATATAGGGCTTTCCAATCAAATTTGCTGGTAGATGATGATGCATGAAAAGAAGGTTCAGAATTTGCAACTCCAAAGGGTCTAAATTCTTCAAGCTCAAAAATAGATAATTTCCCAATCAGAATGTCTTTGTTAACTGAAGTGTTTCCCATTGTTCTCAATTCATTAATTGCAGTAGCCTTCTTCTTGTAAGCCGGTGGTAGGGCTCTCAAAACTTTAGAGACTATTTCATCTTCACTCAGAGATCCTTCACAATATTCAATTCTCATGACAATCTCATTTACTCTTTTCATAAATGTAGCAATTCTTTCATTATCTTTCATCTTCAAGTTCTCATATCTTACCTGATAACCATCAAGTTTAGCAATTTTGATAGTAGGATCACCTTCATTCAGAGTTTGAAATTTATCCCACATAACCTTTGCAGACGATTTATTAGTCAATCCAATGATTTTCTGATCAATGAGTGCACACAAGAGTGCTTCTCTAGCTCTGTAATCATTTTCAATATTTTGGTCCAAGTTTGCAAGAGCAGGATTTCCAGATGTTGGATCATAATGTGTATATCCTTTTTCAGTGATCTCCCAAATATACTTACCAATACATCTAAGATGAGTCTCCATTCATACTTTCCATATCCCATAGTTTGTTCCATCAATCTTAAGGATATCTCTTATGAAAATAGCTGCTAGTGGATTTGATGTATTAGTTACTATAGGATCTACCTCAAGCGGTTAAGCTTTTGTAAAAGAGGACCAAAGCTCTCATACCAATTGTTATAATAACCAATGGACAACTGAGAGGGGGGACGTGAATCAATTATGAAAATAATATATTAATAAAACCACTTTATAACCTTTAACTGGAGCACATAAATATTGAATACTAGAATAGTAGAAACAGATGCCAGTATGCAATACAATTTAAGAATGAAACAGAGAATTAACACAATGCAACCATACCACATAACACCATGATTTGTATGTGGAAAATCTGGTAAAGGGAGAAACCACAGTGGGAAGCCTACCCATGGTCAAATAATACTTTTGCAAAAAGTATGTGATACAATAAGGGGCCTCCACATGCAGGAAGGCGCACTCCCTAGAGCATAGTGCTCATTACAAAGGAGTCTCACTGACTACAAAGAGGTTATAACCACCTCAATATAATTGGACAACAATCCAGAAGAATGAATTGCATATGATCTTTCATTCCATGACCATGACAACCACAATCTCCAATGAGATCTTACATCAATTTATACAAACCCGAAGGCCTAAACCAATTAGGTCGGCCAGCTAAAATATATTAGGATAAGATCATTACATTCATCCACATTACAATGATATACTATGTCAACTTTAGACCAAAACAACATTAAGCAATCCATAAATCATCCCAGTAATGTGTAGAGAACACGTAGCATGATATCGGTCCATAAATTGAACCCAAATAGATTCACCATGCCAAAGAGATGTCCCCAATCCCTCGAGGCACGAAAAAAGATGACCTTTTACATCCTGAATTACATCTAGAAGCCGCACCAACACCACTTATGCATCTTGTCAAAGATTCTCAGTAAAAACTCTACCAGTAAAACTTGAAACCCATACTGGTATAGGCTTACTAGAGTGTATGATAGCATTTGATCATCAATTCAATACCAATTGACCAAAACATACTCCAAAAACATCAAATAAAACATATTCCATTGATCCAAACATATCGGTAAGATCCAACTGATAGTCCCTTCTACCGGTAACACTAGTTCTTCTATCGATAACCAAAATATGTTTGTCAGTAACCAGTCATAACAGCTAGTGTTGACATCAATGCAACACATAATCAATTCCTTCATATTTCCGACAGACCTATCCATGGGGCATGTCACCATTTGATAAAGAAAATGAAGAAATTAAATAAATACAAAAGAAAAATAAAATGAATGTATATCAAATACCAAGGCCATTACAAAGTGTATATCACCAAAGATCATCTGGTATGAAGGATGTGACCATAAAAGGTGAAGATAGAAAGTAATAAGAGAAACCATGTGTGACAAAAATGATCCACATGGGAAAACATGTCACACAATTATGATGAGTAGATTGATGGTGAAAGATGACATGAAGTAGCCAGTATAGCAAGGTAAGGTAAAATTAGAGAAATGACAGCTTGGCTATGACAAATAAAAGATCAAATACCCTAAGGGCACACCAACACTATCCTGAGTAGTGTCTAAGAGAACATGGTTGTACCGGGCCTGAAAGACAGTGCGAACAAAAGTGTCAACTCATGAGGAGAAGGGTGAAGGGAAATGAAAAAGAAAGAGAAGGAAAATGACAACCCAAAGTTCCTAGTTGAGAAATGACACGAAATAGTGTCAACCATATTATTTCTTAGGAATAGAAAGGAATGTACAAGAAGGTGAGAAGAACAATCTGGAAGAAATATAGTAATGGATCGAAGCATACCATCAAATCTCCTCACACTACAAAGAAACTCTTGGCACACAAGTGACAAGAACTAGTTTATTTTTTTCTCTTTTTTTTTAAATGACAATAGGCCATCAGCTACTCGATTTTCAACTCAATGTTGACTAGAGGTTCTAGGAATCCATTTTTCATATCTAGGTTTATTGTGTAGTTACCATTTGCTAAAAACCCAAATTTCAAATGGTAAGTGGCCAAAAATGCCTGAAGTTTTTCATTGTTGGATCTTTTATTGATTTTTTTCTTTTTTTTTGGTTATTGGGAAATACCTAAAAGGTACTTGAAGAGGCAACACAAATTCTATCAATAAAATTAATTTCCTTAGACAAATTACAATCAAACTCTTCCTTGGAAATAGGACGCTTGTATAGCTTCAAATGGTAACCAATGAAGAAGAGAGCCATACGATTAGAATCCATAGTGTGAAGCTTAACAAAATCACTATCGTAGAAAATCTCAATCCCATAAGGTCCAAACCATTGAGTGTGAAACTTTCCTTTAAAATCCTAAAAGAGGGAATCATATAAGAGCATGCCCAATCACATAGCTGAAATGATCATTGTCGAATAAAAAAATCATGCCAAACAACACATTACTTTTGAATTATCTCTGCATGAAAAAGGGCTTCTTCACACAATTCATCTAAAGAATGCAATTGAGAAATACACACTCTTTATGCATAAAAAAAACACATACCTAGTTGTCCAGAGTGCAGTGCAAAGAGATCTTACCTCAAACTCAATAGGAAGAACAACTTTCTTACCATAAACAAGTTTAGAAGAGGTTAGACCAATGGTGGCCTTCCACATTGTAGAAAAGTCCCACATAGTTTCAAGGAGTTATGTGGCCCAATCATGCTTATCAAGAGACACTATCTTGGTAAGAATATTTTTAATGTCTCTATTGGTAACTTCAACCTATCCATTTCCCTAAGGATGATACGACGAGGACTTGTGATTTTGAATTTCATACTCTCATACCAAAGCAGAAATGAGCACAGATGTGAACTAAGGACCTTGATCTGTGACTATCTCTCATGGAACACCAAATCTTATAAATATCTTAGAATAGAGGAAGTCAACTACCTTTGTGTCCCTTTCATGTTTTAGAGAAATCACCTCTACCCACTTGGTCACATAGTTTGTACAAACAAATATATACTATTTGTTCTGAGATAGAGGGTTGACAAGTCCCACAAAATCAAGCCCCAATTTCTCAAATGGTTTAACTGAAATTTTGAAATATAGAGGAATCTCATTTGAGCACATAGGATGGTCCATGTGCTATAACTTGTCACAATTTTGTATGTACTTCTTGTAGTCTTTGTGGATAGTCGGCCAGTAGTACCCTATACTGAAGATTTTGTTGGCAGTCCTTTGAGTAGAAAACTTTCCTCAGTAGGTTTCTATATGGCATGGACAAAGTATATCGAAGACATCATCTTTGAGGATATATTGGTGCATGACATTGTCAATCCTTGTGGAGAAGAGAAATCCATGAATTCATGTATATTGATCTATAAATCCAACCAACTTCCAATATTCCCTTGGACAGAAATGTGGTGGAAATCGGCACATGACAAGATAGTTTTCTATATCAGCAAACTAAGAGCTTTCTACTGAAATGGAAAAAATATTCCCATTAGGGAAATCATCATCAATGGGCATTGGTTCATCTTGTTGGTGTAGTCTTGACAAGAAATCTGTAACCAGATTTTTTCGACCAGGCTTATCAAATATAGTTATGTCAAATTCTTGTAATAACTATGACCATTTGATCACTTTGTTGATAACTACCAATTTACTAATTAAAAATCTAATTGTAGAGTTATCAGTATGAATAAAAACCTTATAACTAGTAATATAATGGTTAAATTTATTTACCATATAGAACACAACCAAAAATTCCTTTTCACTAATTGTGTAATTTACCTCAACACCTATAAAGTTTTTGCTAATATAATAAATGGGATTGATGCTCTGCAAAAGGGATTAGAAAATCTACTTGATGGAAACACACACAAGAGCACAAGAAACAAACGTTAGTGTTAGCAACAAAAGATTATCCTAAATAGGCATATCAAGAGAGATATTAAGCATGAAATAGAAAGCATACAAACATAGAATAGATAAACTATACTCCTCCAAATGCTAATCAAGATGCTCATAGTTGCTCCTCCCTTGTTCCTCTCCTCTCCAAGTCCCACATAAGTGTAGCTCTTAGCTTTTAGCACTAGCCATGGATGCCATATGGAGATTCAAGATGGTTGAATATGATAAGAAAATGCTATGCAAGTGTAGATGGCGATGCTATGAAAAATCTCTATGCTAATACCAGTATAGCAACAATACTCTAATTCTTCCTTCTTTGCTTGAGGAGAAGGGTTCTATTTATAGAAGAAATGGGGAAATGAAGGGTTAAGATTGAGCAATCTTAACAAGGGTTAGGATTGAAAGATATTCAATCCATGTGAGACTTTCAACCCAATCCCATGTTGACAAGTGTCACCATGAGGAGGCTTGAGAGGAGAGATAAGGAGCATTAAATGCTTGAGGGGACATGATAGCTACCCTAGTCAAAGAAATAAATGCTTTGAAGAGACCCATGAGTCAAAAGGATGGTTAAGTTAGAGGAAAGTCTCTAACCAAAGGTAAAAGGTGAGTTAACCATAAATGGTTATGTAAGAGCCTTTAATGGTTTGGAAGACTTTAGATGTTAACCATTTGAAGACTTAAAGCCTTAAATGCCTTTCAAAGACTTTGAGGGCTTTGAGAAGTGACTCCAAGTTGCTTAGGAATGTGACAATATTTAGGGGATGGATTAGGCTAATTAGGAAGGGGTTAGAAGAATCTAGAAGGGGGTTAGGATTGCAAGTGGGTTTTGTAGGAGAATGCAAGTGGGAGGAATTTTGGTTTATTTCAATTAAATGGTGTAATTTGCATTTGGATAGATATTTAAATAAATATTAATTTATTTAAATGTGAGTGTGAATTTTGGATTTAAATAAATCTTAATTTATTTACATGAGAAAAAGGAAGATAAAGCATTTAAATTCTTGAAGACTTTGAGGGAAACCATTAAAGGCTTAAGAAGACTCTAGAAATAAGCCATTAAGTTTGAAGACTTTAAGGGAAACCATTAAAGTCCTAAGAAGACTTTAAGGGAAGCCATTAAGTTTGAAGACTTTAAGGGAAACCATTAAAGGCTTAAGAAGACTCCTAGAAGGAAGCCATTAAGTTTGAAGACTTTAAGGGAAACCATTAAAGTCTTAAGAAGACTTTAAGGGAAGCCATTAAGTTTGAAGACTTTAAGGGAAACCATTAAAGGTTTCAAGTGGGTGAGGATAAATAGGATTTTAAATAAATAATTTATTTTAAATAGTTGTGCAACTTGCATTTGTAGGAAAATGCAAGTGGGTGGAGGATAAAGGTGATTTAAATAAATGTTAATTTATTTAAACGTGAGAGATGGGATTTTGGGGGTTTTAAATAAATATTAATTTATTTAAATGTGAGAGAAGATTCAATTAAACAAATATGATTTATTTATTTAATTAATGGTTTGAATTTGGTTAAGTGAATTAAATCAAATAAATTCAATAATTTATTTAATTAATAGGAGAAGAGGATTAAGATGAATTAATTAAATATTAATTTAATTAATTATTGATTGATGGTTAAATAATCAAATAAATACTGAATATTCATTTAATTAAGTAGACAGATTTATGTGACTATAGGGATAAAAGATTAAATCTTTCTTTTGGCCAATTACAATACCCATTGAGTTATCTGACACATTGGTATTAATGTGAAATGGAAATTCCCAATTTGGTGCTCATAACATAGTGGTGGAGATTAGCTTTCCTTTGATTTCCTCAAATGCCCACTAGCATTTATCATTCATGAGAAAGTAACTACCATTGAATGGTTTTCACCATTAGATCGATTTTGTGATTTATTTATTTTGTGACTAAGAGACTTGGCACTCCCCTAGTTGAGAGATTTGTTATGAGATTCACTGGTGGAACATGTTTTTGAATTTACTAAACAAAGATAGTGGACAATGGCTTCATCATCTTGAAAAGTAGGGATATTAAGTGACTTTGTTTGTTCCCAGTCAATGAGTTTGGGATGCATTAAGGGTAAGGAATCATTGGGTGGGTTAAGCTCTAAAGTAGTGAGGGTCATGATGGAAATTGTTTCAAAGTTTACGATAGAAAATTCAAGGTCTATGATAATACTCTTCTCAATATTGTCTATCTCATTCTGAATATGATTGTCCTCACTAGAGCTATCAATATGTTGTGATCCAAATTTAAATATCCTAGACCTTGAGCTTTTTCCTTCATAGAGTATTGGTGCATATTTGTGGATTACATCAATCTCTTTCTCATCACAAGATATTTAATCTGGTGAATCTCATTCTGACTCATGTGAGTCTATTTCTGAACTGGCTTGCAATTTATGGATCTGCTCATAAAGTTTGTGAGTAGCTTCCTCTTTGATGGCAAGCTCTTCTTGTCTTTTCTCATGTTCCTCTTGTTGTTGCTTATGAACTGCTTCTTCTTCTTCTTGTTTACGAACTGTTTCCTGATTTGTTATTGTTGAGCTACTTTGTATTCTTTTTGTTTGTGTGTTATGGTTGTTTCTTATCTACAAACTAGAATATCTTGACCAAAGCCTATTCCTAATTTATCCTTAGCATTTTGAAATGGAAGTTGTATTGGTTCTATGACACCTTCTTTTCCTTTTCCAAGAGGAACACTACCTTTGTATCCCATCTTTTTCATGATTTTGAACCCTTTACCATATTGTTATGTTTGGATCCTGATATTAAAAGTTGATTTTGTGTTTTATTCATCTTTGTATAGCCAATTTAGGACGTCCTTGTTGTCAGATTCATCCTCTAAATTTCCTGCTTTGACAAATGTACCATCAAAGGGCTTGACGGATTTTGAAGGATTTTTTTTAGATGTTGAGGGTTGTCCATGGGATCTCAGTGAAACTGGCAGTTTTGATAGACATGGAGATTTTTCAAAAGAATATTCTCCCATTCCCTTATCTTTTAGCTTCATCTTTTTCTCAAAGTATAATGTGAAATAATTGAGTTGTATATTATTGCTGGATGAAGTAGAAGTGATATCTTCTCTGTTGCATGGCACAATATCATATTGAACAACTTTGAGATCATTGAAATACTGAAATGGATTTAAATCTATTGAAATTAAAATCTCTTGTCCATTGCAAGGAAATTTCAAACATTGGTGATATGTTGATGGTACTGGTTGCATTTCATGGATTGAAGGTCGACCCAAAAGTATGTTGTATGATAAATCCATGTCTAAGACTTGACAAAGTGTATCCCTTTGAACTAGTCCCACTTGAATGGGTAACACTACCAATCCTTCAGAAGATCTCTCTTCATCATCATAAGCCTTGATAGTTATCTTTTTCTTGGGATCTATGGCATTTTCTGAGAAACCCAATACACAGATAAACTTTAAGGTATAGATATTTAAACTAGCTCCTCCATCCATTAGTACACGTTTGATGTGGTGTTAATAGATTAGAAATTTGATATGGAGAGGGATTTTACGCGGATGACTCAAAGAGACATCATCATTCTAGAAAAATGATAAATTGTGAGGCATGGTTAAATATCCCACCATGGCTTGGAATCATTCAATGTCCAAATTATTTGGTATCGTTGTATCTAATAATGGTCTTTCTAGAATCTCCTTGTGCACAGGTGAGATTTTGAGGAGTTCCAAGATGGATATTTGTGTGAGTGTCTTGTGTAACTGATCTACCAAGTTCTATTGATTGGAAGAAGGAGCTATTTTGGATGTTCTTCCTTTCAATATAAACTTGGATTGAGTGTGCATGGTTACGTTGACAGATTTGCATTCTTATTTATCTTTGATATTGATGACATTTATTTGATTGTTCGACGTGGAAATGTGATTGATAATATTATTATAAATGTGATTCCCATTCTTTCCTTTGTCATTTGATGAAGATGATTCTCCCTTTTGATAATTAGGGAGAGGTTTTTTGAAGGCTTCATGATCATCATTCGTCTTATGTCCTTCTACCGTGTTGTCACCTCTATCAAATGAGTCTTTCACTGTATTTCTCAACTATTGACAATCATTTGTCCTATGACCTTTACTTCTATGGGATTCACAAAGATGTGCATTATTCCACCATGATGGTTTAACTTATGGTTCAAAGTCTTTCATGTCAGGCAAAGTTATAAGTTTGTTGGCAAGAAGTTCCTTAAATGTTGATTCAAGTGATTTCCCTAATTGTGTAAATTTTCTTCAATATGGGGAAAGTAGTGGTTTTGGTTTGGTATTATCTAGAGTGTTCAAGGGTGTATTTCCTAATAGGTTTAAAACTCATTATTTTGGCTTTACATTATGTGCATCAACCAATCCATCATTGACAATATTATTGTTCCTTGTCTAGAATTTGGTTTTGTCACTATTATTGGGATTTTTGTAATTGTTGGAAGGAACAGCTCCTTCCTTGTGAAGTTTTAACACCCCCTTTTTGACAAAAGCCTCCTCAATTTTTAGACCATTTTCATCTTTTGAAAATTTGGTCGATATTGCAATTGAAGTTGATAACACATTTCATTGGTTAAGGTATTAATGAAGATGTCCATTTTTTTTGTTTCTTGTAAAGGATGAGGATACCTTGAAAATAATCTGTGCCACCTTTGTAAGAGGGTGAGGAAGGGTTCACCACTTTTTTTGTCTTGTATTGCATAAGTCAAGCATGGTGACCTCATGTTGAATTTTATATGAATATTGAGACACAAATTTATCTACCAACTCGTTGAATGTTTTGATTCCTGACGAGAGTTTTGAGAACCATTCCATGCTAGGTCCTCCTAAACTTTGTGAAAGTAATCTCATTAAATAAGTCTCATTCTGTGCAAATTCCATGCTCATAGTACAAAATTAAGTTTTTCCTTTGTATTTATCATACCTTGGAATTTGAAAATTTGGTGGAAAAGGAGGCATGATTATGTTCCTATTGAATGGATAGGGACATATGTCTTCCACATTATACCTCCTTATTGCTCCTCTTTTTATATCCTGCATTTGTTTCTGGAGGTTTTGGATTTGTTGTTATTGTAACTCAATTTTTCTTCCTCTCTATTATGTGTTAATTTCAGGTCAAAATCATCAGGTATTTTGGTACCATGATTGTTTAACATTAAAAGATACTTGTCTTTATCATTTTCTATAAGCCTTTCCATAAATTTTTGGAATTTGGGATCTTGTTGGGCTTCCTCGATTTGTTTATCACTTATGTCTTCTTCGTCGATATCTTGATACCTACTCCATATATTTTCTTATTTGTCTAACATGGTTGGTTGAGGTTATGTTTCCTTTTCTCTTTATTTCAATTCTGAGATCTTGTCCAAATGAGCATATGTATGTGATCTAATTGTAACTGTCTCAATAGGTGATCTCTGGTTGAGGTAGGTATGACAAGTTGATTTTACCACTCCTATTGATACCTTTGGACAAGGCAGATTGTTGTTGAAAGGCATGTGCTTTTAGAGATTCCTCATCAAACTCAGTTCCATGATTGTGTATATATTCATGAAAATGATGTAGGAATTGTGGTGTTTGAGAAAGAGTTTGCGGTTTATCTAGAGAAATCTTCACCTTTTCAAGATTTCCTTTTGACTAAGCTTCCTCTTCTTTGATTGATGTTGAATGGTCATACAAGGGACCAATATTTTTGTCTAAAATTTGATCATATTTATAAGTGCCAATTGGATATGTATGATACCTATGTCAAAATAGGAAAGGTCCTTCCTATTTGATAAGACTAAGATAATCTAATTTTGTAGCTTTGTTTCATTATGAAGGATGATATATCCTGATAAATGAAACTCAACTAAAATGAGAATGATAATTGCACTATTTTTATTGATCTAAATTTTTGGCAACCCTTGTGATAAACTGATTTTCCTAAACTGAAACTGATGTTTCTAGTGATTGAAAAAAGAACAACTCAAAAAAGGGTATCTGAAAATGT